>NW_022111373.1:147027369-147029161 GCF_000313985.2 Echinops telfairi
TGATGATGGCAACAAATATACAAATGTGTTTGACATAATGGATGGATGTATGGATTGTGATAAGACTTGTATGAGCTCCCAATAAAGTGATTTTTTTTTTTTAAACCACAAAAAGTTGGCTATAGTGTGGGTTTCTGAGACTGAAATTCTCTGTGGGAGTAGAAAGCCTCATCTTTCTCCCCTGGAATAGCTGTTGGTTTCAAACTATAGACCTTGCAATTAGTAGCCCAATATGTAACTGACCAAGCCACCCAGCACATATATCACCAAAGAATCTCCCCAGTGACATCACTAGAGTTGAGGTCATCCAGTATGATCCTCATGGTATCACACCTTACCAAATGGGCAGAATGCCCTACCCTGTCCCCATGGTCTTGTCCCCCTTACCCTCCATTGTTGTTTTCCAATAACACCTCTCCTCTCCCATTGGCCCACACTGAGACCCTACTGTCTGATGTATGGTGGGAGTTGAGTGTCACCTACCCACACCCTGAATGTGTGTGTGTGTGTGTGTGTGTGTGTGTGTGTGCGCATGCGTTTTGGGGGTGGGGTACCACATTGGGTGATGAGTAACACCAACTCTACTGACACCACTGCCTTGATGATTCTCCCCTTGCTGCTACCCTAGATCTCCTTATCATGATTTTCACACACACACCCTATCCCCAAATGGAAGCTCCCAGGGTTTATTCCTGCACGTAAGGGCTGTGTTAAAGGAAAACATACGTGGATGCCTTCCAGACCTTGGAAACATTTGAAGCCAGCTGGCTCCAGAGACATTGACTTCTCCTTGGGCTGGTGCCAATGCCCTCTCCCCATTGATCCTGAAGAAGCTTCACTCAGTTCCCTCCTGAGACAACAGCCAGCCAGTCCTCTCTGTGCCTCTCCCCTGCGCACCCTGCCCTGGCCTGTCTTTGTCACACACGAGCGAGGAGAGTTCAACTATTAGAATGAACGAACACCTGTGGTTTCACTAGAGTCTTAATCATGTCTGCAAGAAAACAACCAGATGCTGAAATCACTGGATCTCTGCCTTCCACCTTTGAATCTGGTGGAGAATCTCCCATTGTGCCTGACACAGCGCTGCAGCGAGGGAAGGCTGAATGCATGAGGACCACAGCATGATAAGATGTTTCGAGTGATTAAATTCTTAAAATGTCACCATTTTAGATTTCCACATGGAGAATAAACCCTAATGGTGGTGCAGCAGTGAAACACTCAACTATGAATACGGTTTGATGGTTGGAACGCAGCAGCTGCTCTGATGGGGAAAAGACGTGTCATCTACTTTTTAAAAGATTATATATATATATGTGTGTGTGTGTCTGTGTGTGTGTGTGTGTATGTGTGTGTATAAGTATACATATGTGTGTGTATATGTATACATATATATCATGTTTGAGTTACTTTCACATCATAGAGACCTTGTATGAGGCTGGGTTGTCTAGAGAAAATAAACTAGTGACATTCATATATGTGTAAGAAAGAACTTGATAGCAAGAAATAATTTTATACCAATATGGTATCCCAGTCCAGTCTAACTCAAGTCCATGGGTCTGATGCTAGCTGGAATTCTCTTCAGACTCACATAGTTACAGGCCAATGACACAGAGAGGTGAAGCAGGAGTAATGGAGATAGTAGACTGGTAGATGTAGACTCACACGAAGCCAAGCTCTGTGGAAACAAGGCAGGGCACCAACCGTTCTCAGGGCCACAGGAGGCCATACCTGGAGGCAGGCACACGGTCTCAGGAAGCAGGTGAGGAGGAAGAGAGAGGCAAGAGGACGGGTC
>NW_022111373.1:147030744-147032075 GCF_000313985.2 Echinops telfairi
CCATGTGGCTTCTCCTTGGGGATGTCTTGTAGGAAGTCAATCTTGCAAGCTGAAGCAGGGAACTGCTAAGGCAGCTGCACCCTCGTGCAACCATCATAAAGCAAGAGACCGGAAAACTAGAAAGGCGAGGCTCACCCCCCATTTATCCCTCCGCCTTTCAATTAGCCCCACATGTGTTTATCGGCCAGGTTGGCACAATTAACTAACTCACACATAAACTGTCCACTTTTGGTGGAGTCTTTTTAAAGGCTGATGGAATGTGAAGAAAGAAATGACACCATAATTGACACGGCTCTTCAGGTCTCATAGACGTGTGTTTGTGAATCAGGGAACAAGCTATAGTTTCATCTTCCATCCAAGATGTAGGCTCAGGCTGAGATGAAGAGAGGAAGCTGACTCAACCTAGGATTTGCATTACGTTAGCGAGCACTGTCTTCATTCCCTACAGCTCCACGGTAGAAACGCGGTATGGGAGTGCGTGCGCGCGCACATGCACCCACCACAAGCATGTGGTCCCGATGAGTCCATTGTGACTTGCAGTGACCCTATGTACGAAGAATGAAACATGTTCTGGTCTTGTGTTATCTTCACAATTGTTATGTCAGGGGCCATTGCTGGCACCACTATGCCAATCCATCTCCTCTAGGGCCTTCCTCTTGTTCACTGCCTCTCTTTATCAAGTTTGAGCTCCATGGTCTGATCGCTCCTGATATCATGTCCAAAGTAAGTGAGATGATGTCTCTCCAGCCTCAGTTTAAAGATTCATTCTGGCTGAGCTCTCTCTCTCAAAACCTCTCTATGTATATAAGTATAGAGAACAATAGAGTGTCTTTTTAAAGTTCATGGAAAATGAAATTAAACAAAATGAATTTAGCTCATGATCTTTAAGAAATCATCTATCAAAAAACATTGGGACCAAAATTCCAGCTCTTGTACACACAGGTTTGTTTTAAAAAAACATATTTAAACTTATCCCTGTGATCAGTGGGTAGCTATAGATAACTTTCCCCTGTAATGACTTGTGATTAGTCTCTTTAGGGTGTCTTTAAAAAGGGGGGGGTCACAATCAAACAAGTGGTCTCCTAGAGGATCTGTGGGGACACTTAAATTCAAGACCATGAGATCAACTCAGATATTTATGGTGACAGAGTTTTCAGGGGGCCCCAAGAGCTAAGCATGATGGATTCTCTAATGGACACATGCTGATCATGGGGGCTGATTATGAACACATTTCAAGACACTGAAAACTGCATTGATTAGAAATAGGCTAGGAAATTTTATCTCATGATAATATAATTGAGGGTAGCAAAGACCATTATAGGAAAAGTTTG
>NW_022111373.1:147033344-147035918 GCF_000313985.2 Echinops telfairi
CTACCCAGCTGAGACCAGCGAGCATCCCCAGTAGAGTGGTATCATCATGAACTCTGGAGCCAGCACGCTCTGCCCGCCTCTGAAGTTCCCAGTGATGGACTGAAACCTGATGGAGTCAGGATACTGAAAGAAATTGACCGTGTTATCCACAATTTGTTCGGATACAACAGTGCCAGGATCTCTGAGAGACCTCCAAAGTATTAGAAAAACTGATGCATTCATCACCAGAAAGATTAGCTAAGCTTTGATAAAGATAGCTGAGCTTTTCCTTCTCTATTAAAACCAAAGACAGTGATTGAAGCAAGAGCGGCTTCGGTGTGTTGACGTAAGTGATACAATCATTTCTGCGTGGTTGCAAAGGGTGGGGGTTCCACATTTTCTTGTGCTGAGCTGCTTCTTATTCTGAAAACTGAACAGGCAGTTCTCTGGTTGTAAAAGATGCCACTGACCTGACCCAAAGATACAAGATGACCTAGCCCTAATGCCAGCGATAAGGTTATAGGTTACTCTTGTGCCTGGGTCATTCTGTTTTAAGGACAAAAAAACTTGGCCAACCCAAATAATCTAAAGAATATGAGTTGGCTTTGGATAACTGTCCCATGTGGTTTAATTCTAATTAAGATAGCACCATGCTGTTTAAGTGTGGGATTGCTTGGTTTATCCCTGGAGCGGCAAATATCCCTATAATACGGACTCAAATCCTGTCTGTCATCAGGTCATACTGCGTTGACATGTGTGTTACTGGGATTTGGGTGGCTCCATCATCAGTACTTTATACACTAGCAAGGTCCCCACAGTGGGCAAGTTTCAGTGGAGCTTCCAAACAAGCACACACTCACACACAAACACACACACACACAAATTCAAACTTTCTGTCAGAGTTGGTTCTGTGTGAGAGTGATGCTATAGGATTGAGTACAACTGCCCCGAGGGTTTCTGGGACGATCTATCTTTATGCGAGCAGAGAGACTCATCTTTCTCCGGTGGCACAGCTGCTGGTTTGAACTGATGACTTGTTGTTTAGCAATCCATCTCTTAACTCAAGGTGCTGCCAGGGCTTGAGAAGAAGCCTGGTGATCTACTTCCAAAACTAGTCTATGAACTCCCTATGAATCATGACAAAATGTTGCCCAATAAGGTGCTGGAAGACAAGCTGTTAATTTGAAAAGACACCAATACTGTGGTTATGAAAGTAGGCTGAAGAATGCCCGGGTTCGTGCAGACAGAGAAGGGCAAGCCTGTGTTTTCCTCTGCTTGGTATGGGACTGTCATTTGTTGCAGCCCCACCCCACCCCTCAGCAGCAGCTGACAACCGCTTCAAGAGACCAGAGTGTTGGGGAGCAGATTTGGACTTCCTGACCTTGGTGCTCACTCAAAGAGTCCTGAGGTCTTTAACAGCCCATGGCTGTGCTCCATCAGCTCCAGGGGAAAGAGGGCTTCCGTCTTAAAAAAAAAAAAAAGAAACCAACAAAACAAACACATTCAAATCAGCCCTTTACTCAGCCGCCCCACCTGTGGTGAGAGTTTAGTTAGCAACTACTACGCATTAGGCACCAGGATGCCTCAGGGTCATTGGGTCGGTTTCTACTCTCAGAAAATCCAGCTTCTTGAATGGAGATACACAGAAGCAGGAAGAGCACAAATATTGAATAGCAATGCACGTTGTAGCCATCCATCACAATGCTATCCACTTGATTCAGACGCACTGTAAAATAAGGTTCCGGGGGGCCATGAGTCTTTATGGATACAGATGACCTCATCTTGCTTCTGTATTTGAGCAGCAGGTAGATTCAAACTAGGGACCTTTCCATTCACAGCCCGATGTTTAACCAACTGTACCAACAGGAGTCCTTGAAGTTTGTGCAGATATTTTTTAAAGAATGAAGAATGAGGTTACGTGGTAGGATCAGGTAGCTAGCTCATACAAGGTCATCCAGGAAGGTCAATGAAGCTTAGCCTTGAGGGACTGGAGGTAGTTGATGCTGCCTTCAAGTTGACGCCAAACTCTACAAACACTATTTACAAAGAAACAAAACATTGTCTGATCCTGTGACATCCTCACAATTGTTATGTTTGAGTCCACTGATACAGTCACTGTGGTGACCCACTGCATTTAGGATCTTCCTTTCACCCATTGACCCTCTTCTTTTTCGTTTGTTTGTTTTTGTTTTACCAAGAATGATGTCCTTTCCCACGGACTGGTCTCTCATGCAAGTGAGAGGGCAGGAGAATCTCACCGCGATCATGATTGGTGGTAGTTACATAACAATATCTGCTTGAAGATATAGAAAAGCGTAGGGGTGGTATTTGAGGTAGTTAGTTTATTGTGCCAACCTGGCCAATAAACACATGTGGGTTTAATTGAAAGGCAGAGGGATAAATGGCTCAGTGAGCCTCGCCTTTTGAGTTCTCCAGTCTCTTGCTTTGTCATGGTTGACCAGGGTGCAGCTGACTTAGCAGTTCCCTGCTTCAGCTTGCAAGGCTGACTTCCTGCAAGACATCCCCAAGGAGAAGCCGCATGGACCTACCCCGATGCAGCCCTGGGTGCTGGAGCAGCCGTGTGGAGACCCCTGC
>NW_022111373.1:147036150-147050225 GCF_000313985.2 Echinops telfairi
TATACATGAGTTTCTGTGGATTTGTTTCTCTAAAGTACCCAGACTAATACAATATTCAACCTGGTAATCAGGTCACAGACTGATGGTGCTTCCTTGTGGGTGTGGCCTTCTCATAAGGGGGACACTCTGGGAAACTCCCCTTCTCTCTCTGCCTTCACCTTCCTGCTGGCAGGTTCTACTTGGAGCTAGAGCCCTTGGGATGCGTCCACCGCCATTGGATCCAGAAGACTTTGCACCCACTGGTCTGTGGTACTCATGCATTCTGCATCATTGCAGGTGTCTGCATGAGTCAGAAGAGGGATTTCTGGACTAGTATCGAACTTGTGGACTTGAGTTGGACTGGTCTGGGTTGTTTCCTCAATATCTAATTATTTCTTGATATAAAGCCCTTTCTTAGAATATATGAATGCCACTGGATTTGTTTTTTAGTCAACCAGCCTAATACATTAATTCCCAATCAGAGCAACACTGTAGACAGCATAGACCTGCTCATAGAGTAACCAAGGCTGTAATCTTTAAAGAAGCAGCGACTACATCATTTTTTCATGGAGCACTGGCTGGTGTGCTTGAATCTTTTGTTTTGTGGTGGAGCACTTGATCATTGTTACACAGAAGGCATTTTTGAAAGGAGTAGAGCTTGACATGTTGCAGGAGCAGACAGAAACCACGTGCTATTTCTAAAAGGAGAAAAGGGATCAGGACTCTCTCCCGCTAGACTTTGGAAGCCATGGGGAGGCAATTGGATATCCTTGTAAAATGTAAAGGGAAGTGTTACAGTCTTTTTCAGCCAAGGGGAAATGTAATGTGAAACAGGTCTTAAAGAAATGTCAAGACATGGATTCAGAAGGAGTTAATTGTCCTCTTGCTGGGACAAGAGGGAATCATCCAGTCCATGAGAGCAGAGAGGAGATAGGTCTTAGAGTCCAGGCCTGGAGCACTCTGATCATGTGAATTTAAGCGTTTAGGAGGGAACAACATGGAGGTTGACAGAAGCTACCCTAAACATATCAGTCCCAATAACCAAGAAGACTGGTTAGCAAGGAAAACAAGGAGGGGAAATAGTTCCAGCAGAAGAAGAGCAGGTTCAGCTAGGTCAACTCTTGCTGGAAGACTGAAAAATGTTGTTGCTGCTGTTTTCATGACCATCCAGCCAGCTCTGACTCATGGGGAAGCCATGCATTTACAACAAAATTCCATGTTGCCAAGTCCTCTACCATCATTATGCTTGTCGGTAAGTGTGAGGACATTTTTAAGGTCACTGTGTATATTGGGAACCTTTCAAAGCAGTGGGACATCTTCCAGCTTGTTGTTGTTGTTGTTGTTGTTATTGTTAGGTACCCCCGAGTCTGCTCCTACATATAGTGAGTCTAGGGACAAAGCACTGCCCATACCTGCACAATCTTCACAATTGTTCAATTCTTGGGCCAGTTATTGCACTCACTGTGTTAGTCCATCTTGTTGAGGGCCTTCCTCTTTTCTGCTGCTCCTCAACTTTACTAAGCATAATGTCCTTCTGCAGGTGTGTTAGCCCAGGAAGACTGGAGAAACAAATCCAGGGAAACTCACATGTGTGTACGAAAGAGCTTTATATACAAGAGCAATTGAATATTGAGAAAACACCCCAGCCCAGTCCAGATCAAGTCCATAAGTCTCGTGTTAACCCATATGCCCAATACCAATCTATAAAGACCTCTTCAGGTTCAGGAAACACATGCAATGACACCGAATGCAGGGAGATCACAGGCCAGTGGGTTGAAAAGTCTTGTGGATCCAGTGGTGTTGTAAGCATCTCAGCGCTTGCAAGGGTCTCCATGTGGCTTCTCTGGCTCCAGAGGTCTGGCGCCACCAGCATAGCTCCCTGTGTCTTCTCACAGGGATGTCTCTACGTGTCTTCTGGCAAGGATGTCTCCGTGTGTCTTGTTGCAGGATGTCTCACAGGGAGTGAGCCAAGAGAGAAAATGACTTCCGCCTCCAAGGAGGAAATACAGGAATTCCCAGAATCCTCAAGAGAAGGACATGCCCACACAGAGGCCATTGGCTATAACCTGATTGACAGCCTTGACTCCACCCCTTCACTCTGAATCCTAAAATTGACACCGGATTATGTAAAATGGAGTCTGGCCATCTCTGATTCTAAGGAGCACTCAGGCCATAATTCTTCCAAGACCAGCTTGTTGGTCCTTTTGGCAGCCAGGTGAAACTTGTCCTCAAATTAACCTCCCTGCTTTTCAAAAATTTAAAGAGGTCTTGTGTAGTCAATTTACCCAATGCAAAGCATTGCTTGAGCTGCTGCCTGATGCTTCCATGAGCATTGATTGTGGATACAAGAAAGAGCAAGACAAAATCCTTGACAACTTCAAACATTTCTCCATTCATCATATTACTTAATTGTCCAATTATGAGAATTTTGGCATTCTTTACATTGAGTTTTAATCCATACTTAAAGTGGCAATCCTTGATATTCATCAGCAAGTGATTCAAGTCCTCTATAAGGCCAGCAAACAAGGTTGTGTCATTTACATATTGCAGGTTGTTAATAGCCTTCCATTAATTCTGATGCCGAATTATTCATCATGTAAGCCAGCTTCTCTGTGTGATTTGATCAGCATACAGATTGAATAAATATGGTGAGAGGATACAACCCTGTTGCACACCTTCCCTAATGTTAAACACACAATATCCCCTTGTTCTGTTTGATAACTGATTGTTGATCCACTCACAAATTCCATGTGAGCACAAGGAAGTATTCTGGAATTGCCATTTTTTTCAAGGCTAATCATAGTTTCTTATGTTTTATGAGGTCAAATGTATTTGTACAGTTAGTAAAATAAGTAAATATCTTTCTAGTATTCTCTGCTTTCAACCAAGATCCATCTTTTTTCAGCAATGATACTGCTTGTTCCACTTCCTCTTCTGAATCTGTCCTGAACCTCTGGCAGTTCCCTGTCAATGTACCGCTGAAATCACTGTTGGATTATCTTCTGCAAAATTGGCTTTGCATGATATTAATGATATTATTGTATATTTGGAGTAATCTGTTGGGTGACCTTACTTTGGAATGTGTACAAATATGGATCATTTGTCCAAGTAGCTTTCATCCAAATTTCTTCACATGGATGAGTAAATGCTTCCAGTGCTTCATCAGCCTGTTCAAAGATTTTAATTGGTATTTCATCAATTTTTGGAGCTTTGTTTTTCGCTAATGCTTTAATTGCAGCTTGTACTTCTTCCTTCAATATCATAAGTTCTTGTTTATTTGATTCCTCCTGAAATGGTGAAATGCTGACTACATCTTTTTGGCATAGGGACTCTGTGTATTCTTTCTATCTTCTTTTGATTCTTGATGTATCCCTCAATATTTTAGTCATGGAATGCTTCAATATTGCAACTCAAGGCATGATTTTCCCCCCCGTTTTCTTTCAGTTTAAGACATGCCTTTTTGGTTTTCTAACTCTCAGCCTATGCACATTGTCATTATAATATTTAGCTTTGTCTTCTCATGTTGACCTTTAGAATGTTATGTTCAGCCCTTTGATTCATCATTTCTTCCCTTTTCCTTAGCCACTCTACAATTCAGAGCAAGTTTAAGAGTCTACTTTCATATGAACTTTAATCTTGAAAGGACAGAAAAAGAAAGTATCAAGGTGGCTATCAGAAGAGTCTCTAAAATTGCTCTTAATTGTAGAGTAGCTGAGGCACATGAGAAAAATTATTAATTCAAAGAACTGAGTAGAAAATGTCAATAAAAAGATGAAGAAGAAAGTCAAATATTATAATGAAATGTGTTTGGTGTAGAAAACGAAAATGGAAGAACATGTTCAGCATATTTTAAACTGAATAATTCAAGAAAGAATTTATGCCTTGAGGTACAATACTGAAAATCTTATGTGCAAAATATTGAATGATGATGGTTCCTTGGGAGTGTGGGCAGGAAGGTTGGCGAGCAATAAGGAGCTAATAACAACGGCTACAAGAGTGAAGAAACAGGTTTAAAACTGCTTTGGGTGATGATTGTACAACTCTTCTTGATGCAATTGAGCTGTAAAATTGTATGATATGTGAATTATATGCCAATAAAACTGTTTAAATAAAAGAAGAGGAAGATGGAATGAATACACACAGTCACTGTACTCATGAACATTAGTCAACATTCCAAGATTTCAGGAAGTAGCATATGAGCAAGAATCAATGGTGCTGAAAGAAAAAATTCAAGCTTCACAAAAAGCATTAGTTAAAAGCAAGGCTCTAGGAACTGATGCAATTCCAATTTAAATATTTTAACCAGCTGATACAGTACTGGAAGCACTCACTCCTCTATACCAAAAAATTTGGAAGGCAGCTACTTGGCCAACTGACTGGAAGAAATCCATATTTGTTCCCATTCCAAAGTCAGCCAACACTATGCTCAAATTATAGAACAATACCATAGATATCACAGGAAATCAAATTTTGGTGATGATCATCCAATAATGGTTGCAGCAGTACATTGGCAGGGAGTACCAGAGATTCAGATCAGATTCAGAAGAGGAGGTGGAACAAGGGATATCATTGCTGATGTCAAATGGATCTTGGCTGAAAACAGAGAACACCATGGAAATGATGATGGCAACATACGTACAAATATGCTTGATACAATTGATGTATGGGATGTTTTAAGAGCTGTAAGAGCCCCCAATAAAAATGATTAAAAACAAAAACAACAACAAAAAACCCAGAAAACACCAAAAATATATTTACATATGCTTTACTAACTATGCTAATGCACTAGACTGTGTGGATCCTAATAAACTATGTATCACCTTGGGAAGAATGGGAATTTCAGAACACTTAGTTGAGCGCATGTGGAAACTGTACATGGATCAAGAGGCATTTGTGCCAACCAAACAAGGGAATAGGACATGGTTAAAAGTCAGGAAAGATGTGTGGCAAGGTTGTATCCTCTCACCAGACTTACTCAATCGATATGCTGAGCAAATCATCAGAGAAGTTAGGTTAAATGAAGCAGAAAGCCATATCAGAATGAGAGGACAGCTGATTAACAGTTTATTAACAATTTCAACATTCAGATGATATTCAGATGTATCTGCTGAAAGTGAGGAGGGCTTGAAATGCTTGCTGATGAAGATCCCAGATCCCAGCTTTCAGTCAAGCTAATGTAAAGGAAATCAAAATCCTACAACTAGTAGGTAACATCATGAGAAACAGAGAAAAAGGTTGAAGTTGCCAAAGATTTCATTTAGCTGGGAACCAAAATCAATGCCCATGGAGGCCACAGTCAAGAGAGCAAATGACACACAGCTTTGGGTAAATCGGTTGTACAAGCCCTTTGTAAAGTGATGAACAAAGGATGTTACTTTGAGGACTAAGGTGCACCCAACCCAAGTCATGATCTTTTTAATCCCGCTGTGTTCATGTGAAAGGTGGACGTTGACTAAAGAAGACTAAGGGAAAATCCATGCCTTTGAATTGTGGTGCTGGCAAAGAATTTTGTAAGGACCATGGACTGTCCAAAGAACCAGCACATCCGTCTTGGAAGAAGTACAGACAGAATCCTCCTTAGAGGCAAGGAAGGTGAGATTTTGTCTCAAGTATTCTCGGTCACTGATCCCTGGAGAAGGATATCATGCTTGGTAAAGTGACGGTACAGTGAGAAAAAAGGAAAAACTTTAACCAGATAGATGGAAGCGGTGGCTGCATTGATGGGCTCAAACATAGGAGCAATGGAGAGAATGCACAATGCATGACAGTGTGCATTGATCTTTATGCAATCCGTTTTAGTTCTGAAGACTTCCGTTTTTCCTAGATCCATACTTCATACATTCCACCTTCTGATGAACAGTGGGTGTTTCTGGGTGTTTCTTGTCAGTGTGAGTCATGGCTCATTCAGAAATGAAGGTCTGGAAAGATTTACTCTATTTCTGTCATTAAGGTAGACTCGGAAGTTCACAATCACCAGCTCCTCCATAAGGAAGAGAGGAGGCTTTCCAGCCCAGGAAAAAGCTAGAGTGTTGGAATCAACTTGATGACAGGAAGTGGGGGTCTAGTTGGAGAAGGAATCTGATCTACACTCATATTTGAGTGCTTTCCAATCTGAGGGACTCATGTTCTAGCACCACATCAGACAATGTTCCACCACTACTCCTGAGGATTGTGTAGCTAATCCTTCAGACTGGATCCCCTACTGGTTTTTCTAATAAAACTCACTGTGCTGTCAAGTCAATTCCAACTCGCAGTGACTCTATAGGACATGGCAGAACTGTGCCCTTTCAAGTTCTGAGACTAGTGCTTTTTCTTCTAAGTCTGTTCTTATTCTGGAAGCTTTGCTGAATTATATCCACCATGGAGGAGTCTACTGGTATTTGAAAGAATCGTGTCATAATTTCCAGATATCGTAGCAACATAATAAGTCACCATAGTAGGACAACCTGACAAGAGACATCAGTTCCACCCCACAGTGACCCTGTGCACAGCAGAATGAAACCCTGTCGGGTTCTGCGTCATGCTCGCAATTGTTCCCATGCCTATGCCCATTGCTGCAGCCACGGGGTCAGTCCATCCTGTTGAGGGTCTTCCTCTTTCGGCTGCCCCTCTAGTTTATCAAATATGATGTCCTTTTCCAGTGACTGGTATTTCCTGACAATGTGCCCAACGTGTGTCTGGGGAATTCTTACCATCCTTGCCTCTAAGAAGCACTTAGTCACAGCTTCTTGAGAGACTGGTTTGCCCCCTCAATAGCCCATGGTAATTCCAATATTCTTCTCCAGCACCACAACTCAAATGCATCACTTCTAGTTTTTTCCTTATTGTCGAACTTCTCTTAGGCCCAACTTGTGGTTCAGTGTCAGCAGGTTGGTTGTGGTTCAAAGACAAAAAAAGAAAAAACATTACAGGTATGAATGCATGAAGAGTTTCAGCAAATAGCAACCTCAAACTGAGGTCAGCCATGGACTAAGTGGTCAATGGAAGCAGGAGTCCTGACCATTTAGCCTGAGGAATTCCTAGTTAACTATGAGCTTGGTGCAGACGTTACTGAAACCACTGCATTGAACATCACATTAGAATCTCAGCAGCATGAAAGAGGCTGAGCTACACATTACAAAAGTGAACAGAGGGAAGGGGGTGGAGGTGAATGGTGGGTGGGATGGGCTTCTGTGCACAGAGTTTTGCATCGAAGGTGGCTGTAGGTGCCCAGGTGGAGATGCGCTGCAGCAGGTGGAAACAGCATGAAAGCGCCATAGTGGAGTCCTGGCTGAAATAAAGATTTATGAATCATCTTCACACACTGGCTAATTGAAACCAGCCATCCTTAGCTCATACCTTCACATTGATATGATGTCAACTTCGCTTCTCTGGGTGCCACAGAGAAAGTTTCCAGAGCCCTTTCGGGAAGAGTGGGGAGCAGCCGAGGGTTGTGGGCGGCAGCACTATGTGGACTAATGGGATCTGACAACTTGGATCTCACTACCATTTTGCTCTGTGTTAACACTGAGCATTGGAATTTTGGGAATAAGATATTTTTTAAGTGGATTGTTCGGTGACGGCATTAGTACCACCGCGAGTTTTTATCATAAATTCTAAAGTGAATTATTAAAAGTGCTGAGCATTAGGGCCGCAACAAATCCATCCGCTGTGATAAGTGGTATCCTGCGATGGCATTCCAATGTATCATGCTTTCTCACTGGTATGTGCTGCCACTGACGATTCTTTTCCCGTTAAATAGTTTAGACAAATACAGGTATGTTGTCAGCATTTAGAGACCCACATAATGATCAGGCAGCTGCTAGGGGTAATGCTGGAATGTAGATTTTACATATCACATTGAGATTGTTGTGTCTGCTTAGAATCATGACAATCAGAATCCCCCAAGAATCCAATGTGATGAACGTGTAGCAGGTTAATAGTGTATGCATTTGTAAAGCAAGCTGGCAAGTACAATCTGTTGGGTTCATTGTGGAAATGTCCATGCCAACTGCTCCCACGTCTGCCTTGTGTTTCCTAATGAACTGACCCTGGCAGCAACCCCATGGTACAGTAAACCCAATGGTGCAGACCTGCTGTCCTGATAAGGAAAATGTTTATGCCAGTGTCAAAGAGCAGGAAGGCCAGGTATTTTGAACAAAAGTCAATTGAGAGTCATCTGTAAAGAGTCAAATTGTATAAACATACTCATGGTATGGCAAGGATAAAGGAAATCCTATTTTTCTGTGCCTACTTTTCTGCTGTTATCACAGTTACACACACTGCGCATGAGAGTCCTAGAGCTGCATCTTAGTACAACTCACTGTCAACTCATAGCAACCTGAGAGGACAGCCAGTGCTGTCCCTGTGAAGTCCTGAGACTACAGCTCTTAACAGGAGTTGAAAGTCCCATCTTTCTCCCTCAAGTGGCTGGTGGTTTCAAACTGCTGACTTTAAACAACGCAGCTCAAAGCATATTCATTATGCACCACGGTTAGTAGAAAAGAAAAGAAAACATGTTTAGATAGCCTTTGGAGACTTATTACCAATGCAATTTCCAAGTGTCCTTATCTTTTGTTTCTCTTCCTTAATCCCTGTTTTGGTCAGTCATACTTTTCAAGCCCACTGTGCATCCATCCTTCTTTCTTGAAGCCAGTGGCCTGATTGGTAGGCACGGGAATAGCATCTCAATCTCTTGTATGGAGACCCCAGAGGGACATTCTCTCTTCTGGACGTGTGAATGGAGTCCCAGGGTAGTTTAAATGGTCAACACACTCATCTTCTGTTGGAAAGCTGGGTGGTTTCCGTTCAGCCAGAAGCATCGCGGGAGAAGTCCTGGAAAGGAACTTCTGAAAAGCAGTGATTGGAAACTTTATAGAGCAGAGTCCTACATGGACATCCACGGGGTTTTGATGAGTCAGGATGGGCCCTATGACCCCTGAGAAAGGACCTGCATAGGTGCTGGGAGCAATGACCACACTACATGACCTTGGAGAAGGCCGCATCCTACACACTGCCGCCGGTGTGCTCAGGACCTCTCCCTGTGGTCCGGGCCTAGAGGATGTGAGAAGGGTTGAGGAGAGGGCGCGGGCAGGTGCCATGTTGGAAGCCCAGCTTTGCCTGGTCCCCTGCATTCTGCAGGGCTGTTGGTCTTCTCTCCTTGTGTTCCTCTGTGATCTCATAGCCTCTGGGGCTGATGTGCCAATTTTACTGATTGGCGTGGTTTTGTTTAACATGCTGCCACTTCCTCTTGACACAAACAGCCCAGGAGCCAGGGTGGCTGTGGAGTGCCACATTCCACTTCCGGTTGCTGCCCCAGATGGTCTGTATGGGAATTGCTTGAGAGTGGATGTATAATGATGATGTACAGACCTCCCTGTCAGAAACAATGAGAAACTTGCTATGGACTCACCAGGAATCAGTCTTTCTAGTGTTAATGGATCTTGTAGCCTAAGACAAACAATCATTCTCTGGAATTTGGCCACCAGAGACACACACATACTTAACAACAGGTTTTTCCTGTGTCAATAGCCCAGAAGAGCAGTAGTCTTGTCAAACATATTCCCATTCATGTACTTTCAGTGCTGGAACCAATCCCGTTCATAAGGGTGATATTTAGGATGCACCTGTTAATCTTTTCATTTCAAAGATTATCTATTAAATTGAAAGGCTCACTGTTTTTCTCATGCTTCTCAGTATGCTGTATCTCACAACACTAGAGGATGACATGAGAAACAGAGGTTCCCAAGATAGCTGGTACTGCTCAGCATGCAGAGGTGATTAGTTCTAGGCTCGAAGAGGGTCCCCAGGATAAGGCATTTGTTGCCCTGGTGAAAAGATCTCTATAGTGTGTTTTCTTCCTCTCTGATCCCTAATGATCATGTAGTATGGGACCATGTGCTAGATCAGGCTCTCTTAGGGAACTTGACTGGGATAGGATTGTCAATGTTTGGTAATAGTGCTTGCTATTGTTAGGTGGCATCCAGTTGGTTCCCACACATAGCAACCCAGTGCATGAAACACTGCCTGTCCTGCACCATCCTCACAATTGTTCGTATTCTTGAGCCCATTGTTGCAGCCACAGTGTCCATCCATCTCCCTGAGGGCCTTTCTCCTTTTCTCTGCCCCTCTACTCTACCCAGCATGATGTCCTTCTCCAGAGACTGGTCTCTCCTGACAACATGTCTAAAGTATATAAGATGAAGTCTCACCATCCTTGCCTCTAAGGAGCACCCTGGACAAACTTCCTCCAAGACAGATCAGTTTGCACTTTTAGTGTGGGTAGTACGTTCATTGTTCTTCTCTAGCACCAACATTCATAGAGTCTTCTTCGACCTTCCCTTTTCAATGTTCAACGTTCACATGAATATGAGGTGAGTGAAAATGCGATGGCTTTGGTGAAGCACACCTTAATCCTCAAAGTAACACCCTTGGTAGTTAAGACATGGTAATCCCCCATGATGAGATTTACTATAATGTAATGATCTTCATAGTGAAATCTAAGATGATCAGCCAATCAATTGCAGGGAAGTTCCCTTAGGGGTAAGGCTTAATGTCAATATATGTGGACATTCTAGAAAAGCTTGCTTGCTTGGGCTGGCCCTGGAACCTGCCTCTGTCATTTTATCTGACATCCAGTTCTTGTACTTGATTGAAAGGCCTACCCTTTGACCCATCAGCAGCTACCATCTCACTTGCCAAGTTTGGATTCATTCACCTCTGCCGCCAGATGCCTCTTTAGCTGGGGTTCATCGTTCCCTGTAGTTACTTGAGTCAGAAGAAGCCTCCAGCCTGATGTTTGATACTGACTTGACACTGGCTTGCCTCTATAACTGTGGCAGCCATATCCTTGATATAAATCCTTCTGTACATACGCATATAAGCTTCACTGTTTTTGCTTCTCTGCACAACCCAGCTTAAGACAGTTAATGAGGAAAGGAAGGTCCTTGTTTATGACCTGAGCACGTTTGGCTTCATGAATGAAAACGTAGAAACACTCAGGGCTACAGAATCTCAGAAAGCATCAAGAGAGATGTGTCCCTACTGACAGGAGGGATGAGGTGATGTTTGAAAACCCTCACCTTCCAAGATCCTTTGGTTTCCCGTAGTGGCTTTTCAGGTCCTGGTTGTATCTCTTTTTAGAACAGAGTTTCTCATCCTCACACTGCTGACCTTCAATGGAATAAGGTTTTGGTCAAAGACTATCCCATGCATTGAGGGACATTGAAAATCATTTCCAGCCTCAACCAGTACTATAGAAAAGGCTTAATATATCACTTATTGTGTGTCTGCTAGCCTTTGAATTAATTTTCATCCATGACAACCCCGACGAGTGTCAGAAGAGACATGTGATGCCGAATATTTTCTTTCTTTTTTTAATCATTTTATTAGGGGCTCATACAATTCTTATCACAATCCATACATATATCAATTGTGTAAAGCACATTTGTACATTCATTGCCCTCATCATTCTCAAAATATTTGCTCTCCACTTAAGCCCCCGGCATTAGGTCCTCATTTTTCCCCTCCCTCCCCGCTCCCCCCTCCTTTGTGAACCTTTGATAATTTATAAATTATTATTTTGTCATATCTTGCCCTGTCCGACGTCTCCCTTCACCCACTTTTCTGTTGTCCGTCCCTCAGGGAGGAGGTCACATATAGTTCCTTGTAATCGGTTCCCTCTTACCAATCCACTCTCCATCTATCCTCCCAGTATCGCCACTCACACCGCTGGTCCTGTAGGGATCATCTGCCCTGGATTCCCTGTATTTCCAGTTCCTATCTATACCAGTATACATCCTCTGGTCTAGCGAGACTTGCAAGGTAGAATTCGTATCATGATAGTGTTGGCAGTTCTGTTTTGTTTGTAACTCTACTGGCCAGTCTTTCTTCAAAAGCACCATCAAATGGACTAAAACCACCAACCTTTAGTTAGCAGCTGAGTGCACCATCCAAACCCAAAGTCCCTGCCATCAAGTTAATTCCAACTCATAGTGACCCCATAAGACAGGGTAGGACTGCTTTTGAGGGTTGCCAAGCCTGCAACTCTTTATGGGAGTAGAGCGCCTTCTCTTGAGTGGTTGAGGGTTTTGACTTCCTGACCCTGCGGTTAGCAGCCTAACATGTGACTGTGATCACTTCACCACCAGAGCTCCTGTGCCTCCTAAAATATCACTAGTTATCAGATAAATTCTAACTGTGGGTGATGCCGTTACTGAGTACCCTGTTGGGGCAGGGGTGGGTGATGCCGTTACTGAGTATCTCCATTTGTCCTAGAATATTGCTCTACAATAGCAGTAACGATATAATAACAAAAATATGCTGGTTATGTTAAATATTATTTATGAGATCTCTAAGTGCTTTAAATTCATTATCGTGTACTATTATTAATGGCTGATGTGATGATAATCGTTGCTTTATAAATGAAGAGCTTGAGGCCCAGGGAATTTCGGTAACTTCCTTAGATAAGCAAATTGCAGAATCCACACTCAGAATCACTACACTTTATGCCTCACACTGTATTGCAAGTCATGACAGAAACCCACCCATAAACTGAAGAATGCAAGAAGACCCCATGCCTTGCCAACCACATGATGCTGTGAATATGGTGGGTGCTTCGCAGATGACTATAAAACAGAATGAAAGCCCGTCTGTCAGAAGATGAGTCTCACATGTCTTATTTGAAGCAGCGTGGAGAGCTTCGTTAACTTTGTAAGTCAATCAACTGCTGTCATTCCCGGGGGATCATAAGAGCTCCTAGCGCTTTCTGTCCCTGCAATGAAGTAGTGTGAAGAGTGTCTTGTATGAGGAATTACTGCCCTTCTCTGTCCCCACTGCCTCCTACCCAGCAGGCTCTGAGTGACTCGGGCCATTTCCTCATCGGTTGCCTGTATCTCGGGGTTCGAGGAAATCCGAGACCCCAGAACAGAATTCCTTATGCAGATCTGAAGGTAAAGTCGTGGATGTCTAGTGACACAGACCCAGGCCTCAGCAGAGTATCAGGGCAGCATAAATGGTGAAGTGGGTAACCACTAGGCGGAAGGGTGGTGGCTCAGTTCTTCCCTGTGTCACCTTGGAGTAAAGATCTGGTGGTCTGTTTCAGCAAGGTCTCAATCTGAGAACCCAGTGGAGCCATTCTAGCCTGGACACACTATGTTACCATCGCTCAGAAATAATTGGATGGTACCGAACCACAAGTATAAGGCCCAACAAGACCGGAATGCAAGGATTTGGGTATACTTCCATTTGCCAGGTGGGGAGAATCAGTTTGACGATTGTTACATTCCAGTGTGATTAGGACTGGAGAGCCAGGAGAGGGACTGGCCTGAGCAAAAACAAGAGGGAAATGCTGGCTTCAATCATGGGCCAGCCTGGTGGTAAAATGCAACGCAGGGCAGAGGGTGAGCCCTTGATGGGCAGCCAATAGTCACTCTCCAGAGAGAGCATCATGGTTTTAGCACCAGCAATGCAAAGATGCTTTGATCTCCCTTCATTTGGATGACAGGAACCAGAGGTGCCTCCTCCAAACCCCAGTGTCCTCACCCAGACACAGCTGGAACACAGTTTCAGGAGCACTCGCAGATCTCTGCAGAAATTGGAGGAGACAACCTCTCAGGTAGGATGCTTTACAACAGAAAGTGGGTCTTGTCCAAGAGGCCTCTGCTTCCAACCCTGAACTGAGGCTTCTACTTCCACAGCTCATGATGTGTTCCTTTGGCTGGAAGCCTAGTGTTTTGTTGTGGTGGTGGTTAGGTGCTATGGAGTCAATTCTGATCCACCAAGACCTTATGTACAACAGAACAAAACACTGGCAGTCCGGCACCATCCTCACAATTGTCCTTATGTTTGACCGCATTGTGGCAGCCACTGTGTGAATCCATTGATCTTCCTTTGTATTGTGCCCCTCGACTTAACCAAGCATGATGTTTTGTTAAGATGTAGCTGCTCTCTAAGAAACAGGCATGCAAGTCATCTCAATCATAGCCACTGTGTTCGTCTGGGTGAACTAGAGAAACAAATCCACAGACACTCATATGTGTATAAGAAAGAGCTTCATATATGAAAAAGTAATTTTATATTAAGAAAATATCCAAGCCCAGTCCAGATCAAGTCCATAA
>NW_022111373.1:147050691-147051726 GCF_000313985.2 Echinops telfairi
GCTGGAATACGAAATATATACTTTCCATTTTTCATTCTATATCTGTGGATCATTAGCCCTTCTTGACATACCAGGGGCATGTTTCCACATCGTGGAGGAGAATGGAATAGTAGAGTTCTCCATGCACCTCCCTCTGTCAGGCTGCAGGACCAATGATACATCGAGAGGCTAGATAGTTGAGTAAAGGAACATGACTCCACACATTTTGCACTGTTGGAAGGTGTTTGGACTGCACTTCACTTACTAGGCAAAAGTATTAGACTGTGTGGATCATAACAGATGATAGATAATACTATGGAGATTAGGGATTCCAGAACACTTAATTTTGTTCATGAGGAACCTAGATATAGACGGATGGTACTGTAAACTGAACAAGGGGATTCTGTGTGCCTGAAAATCAGAAGTTGTGTGTTAGGAATGCATTGTGCATGATCACCGTACTGATTTTATCTGCAGGCTGAGCAAATAATCCAAGATGAAGAAGAATGGTTGCAGCATCCGGATCGGAAGAGACCCATTAAAAAACTTCCAAAATGCAAACACAACCGTCCTTGCCCAAAGTGAAGAAGACCTGAAGCACATGCTCATGAAGATAGAGGATGAGGATCACAACATTCAACATGAATTGCAACTGAACATTAAGAAAAAAACCCTCACAACTACATCCATAGGCAACATCACAATCAACTGAAAAAACATTGAAGTTGTCAATGATTTCATTATACTTGAATCCACAATCAATCCATATATGCACACAGTCATCAGAAAATCACACACATAGTGCATTGAGCAAGTTTGCTACGAAATATTTCTGTAGAATGTTAAAAGTGAAAGAAGTGCTTTAAAAATTAAGATGTCTTTGACTCAAGCCATCGTATCTTCAAATGCATCATTCACATGCAAAAGCTAGACAATGGTTAAGGAAAAAACAAAGAGGAATTGAAGCATTTGCATTATGGTGTTAGCAACAGCTATTAAATATACCATGCATGGCCTGCTGTATCATGGACTGCCAGAAGGACAAACACGTCTGCA
>NW_022111373.1:147051995-147069643 GCF_000313985.2 Echinops telfairi
CACAGGGTCACTATGGGTGGGGACCACTCCGTGGCACCTAACAACAGCATCGCCGGTTGTAAGCAGAAACAAATCTGTCTGGGAAGAAGTGTGGCTAATGGACTAGCAGGAAGGGAGAATGGCGAGACTTTGTCTCGTGTGCTTTGGATTTGTTATCATAAGACACCTGTCCCTGGAGAAGGACACCCTGCTGGATACAGCAGAGGGTGAGCAAGATGGATTGGCAGTCGCCCCAACAATGGGCTCAAGCCCCACGAGGATTGTGAGGATGGCACTCTGGTCAGTACTGCATCCCGTTGTAACGAGTCCACTGCGAGTTAGATCAGACTGGACAGCATTGGATGATGCTATAAATCGTGACAGTAATAGAGAGCCTCCACCTTCTCCTTCGGAGTGTCTGGTCGATTTCACTGCTAACTTTACAATTACAGTCCAACCCTCACTCAACAGCAACACCAGGACTCCCTATCTAATAAATGCACATGTATAAAATCACACACACACACACACACACAGAACCCAAATACCAAATTTCAGGAAACATGGAGAACAGGGGGAATTTACATTTCAATTGCCCCACAGCAATGTAATGTGTGAACTGTAGGTTATAAAAATTCTACAGAATAAATAACTAATGTTTTGGGCCAATGAATAGTTAGAGAGAAAAGAGTTAGTGGAAATTCTCTGGCAGAAATTTGAAGATGCTGAAGCTGATTGGAATTGAGGGTCTGACAGTAAAAAGCAAATTGTAGGAGTAGAATGAACACCTTAACAAGAATACCGCGAAGAACAGCAGTGGGGATTTATTGATATCAATGGAGATTTTAAATTTTAGATGTAATTCATAAAAAAGCAAGACTCTTTTAAAGTTGCCTTCTGAAATATTAGTTTTAAATCGGTACGGTTATAGACTAGAGAATCGAAATTGCGATAGCAAGAGTGGCCAAGATGGTGACATCAGTGTTGCGGCCGGATAATGGTACACTGAAGCTCCAGAGACTTCACTACCTACCTTTGTGTATGCTGCAAATAAATTTTCCATAAAAACGCGATGCACGCATCTGTTAATATTATGCATAGCTCATGTGGTTTAGGTAGATGGCATGTTCCATCTCCGGTCCAGTAGAGCGGGAGTGAACAGAGGAAGGCCCTCAAGGAGATGGAATGACACGGGGGCTGCAGCAGCGCACTCAGGCCTGGGAACAATTGTGAGGATGACGCAGGACCAGGCAGCGTCTCATGCGGCTGTGCTTACGGTCACTCTGGGATGGAACTCACTCTGTGGTACCTAACAGCAATATCTCTCGTATTCGATACTGCCACATGTAAATCAGTATTATCTATAATGCATATTATACACACACTGTTATTTATATTATCTATTATACAGACACTATTACAAATAATGTATATTATATACACTCAAAAGAAAGCAGGAATTATTAAGCAATAGATTTAATATCACATGCAGGGAAAATTTTGGTGAAGATAGTTCAAAAACAACTTCTGAAGTCTACAGTGTTTCATTCTGCTTGACACAGCACTGCTAGGTTCCCATGTAAGGATGGTCTCTCCTCTTTGGTCTGGATCTTCTGCAAGGAGGGGGATCAGGGCTGGTGATCAGGAGACTAGAGTGCTGAGACAAGCATAGTTTAGGGCGATTCTGGAGTGGAAATCAGCCCCAGGAAGCTCTGGTAGGATATGACTACAACTACAAAAGGTGGAAGGCCTGGGAATGACTTGCAGGATTTCATGGACCCCTTGGGGAAGTGGGTCCTTACCTCATCTCAACATTGTGCCACCAGAGGTAGCATGCCATCTGAACCCCAGCTCTCTTCTCCACCACCCTCAAATGGACGGTTCTTGTTCCCCTCACATCTCAGAAGTTTTCCAGAATACCATAAACTCACTCATTTGCAAACTAACTCCTACCCATTCGGGGCTTGTTTTGAATAGATGTTTCCATGGCAGCCCAGAGCATCTTTCCTTGCACGCTGTTCAGGAGCCCTGACCGTCATCCAGAAGGATCTAGACTAACAGAGACCAGTGCCGGGATTCATTCTCATGCCCAAGAAGCACAATATGTCATCATGAGAGTCGATTCCATCTGGACTTCCCCATGTAAGCAGTCGGAAATATTGGCAAATCATTCCTCACACCACACTTTTCCAGTGAAAATGTAATAGGGAAAAATGTGTGCTTTTAATACTAAGTCGAAATCACAGACATGTGGGTGCTTACTTACCCCCAATCGCTGCCCACATTTCCGACAGGTGGCTGACTGCTGTTCAAAATAGAATCTGGGATGAGAAAAATTAACTGACTTGTAGACATTTTTCTTTGGTGATGGGATTCCCAAACCATTTGTGTAACTTTTATGTATCTATATAATAGCCAAAAACCACTTGGTTTGGCTTTTTGCAGTGATGGATCCAAGCCACTGCTCTCCCGTGGTGCTGGAAACCACCTTTGTGGGAATCGATATTTAGAGTCCTTGTTACATGTTGGGCAGCAGTTTGAAACCACCAGCTGCTTCTCGGCAGAAAGACCAGGCTTTCCACTCACGTAAAGAGAGAGATACAGTTGTGGACACCCATAGCAACCATTGTATCCTGTCCTATAGGGTCACTATGAGTTGGCACCAGAAGGTTTGGTTTGAGTTTTGATTGTGCTCATGTGGAATCTGTAAAAGTGAAAAGAGGTGATCATTTGAACAGAGCAAGGGGGCCCGATTGTAAGATGTAGCCGGAAAACCACCATGAAGAGGTACTTATTTCTCCGATGGAAATGGCCTACACTCAAGAACACACTGGAAAGTTGGTGGTGCAGGCCAGCCAGTGACACTGTAGGTAAGAGACCTGGCGATCGGTTTTCATGAAAACCACAGCCAAGAAAACCCGCTGAAGCAATCCCACTCAGTTACCCGTGGCCCGTGCATTGCAATCGACTCGTGGTGAACGGCTGAGTTTTGTTTTTATCTACTTAATGTATGGACACAAACGTGAGGAATCCAAACAACGTACTGTATTGGGAAAATGTGCTGAGGATGGGGGAGGAAACCCTCTTAAAATGTTAGAGTCACTTTGAGGACTTCAGGTGCAGGTGATTCTAGCCCAGGGATTTTCACACACCCTATCTGCAAGTGAAAGATGGACAATGATAAAGGAAGACTATAGAATCATTAATGACTTTGAATTGTAGGGTTGCCAAAGAGTATGGAGTATACCACGGAAGAATAAAAAGAAAATCTTCTTAGAATTGAGGATGGCAAAATCCATGTCACATACTTTGGAGCTGTTATGAGGAGGGAGATCATGCTTGGTAAAGTAGACGAACAGCTCCAAGAGGAAGACCCTCGTGAGATGGATCCCCCAGTGGCTAAAAGGATAAGCTCAAGCATAGCAAAAGTTATGAGGCTGGCTCAGGACCAGGCGTTATTTCTGTTGCTGTGCATAGTGCCCCTATGAGGGGGACCCCATGTGATGACACTCAACCACCACCATCAAGGAAGGGAGAAGGAGCACCATCATGGGAAGCCAAGCCGGAAGCTGTTTCCTTCTTTCCAAAGCAGTCTTCGCTCCTCTTTCTTTATCCTCGGGGTTGACACTAGCTTTCCCTAACGAGCACTCATGGAGCACTGCAAATTAAATTAAACAGTTCAGCCCCGGAATGTTGGAGTGTCCCACTGGCAAACCCCTCAGCAGCTGGTGTGGCCTGGAAGCAGGAGGTGGGCGATGAGGTGATGCCACCAGCTGGGCGAACAATACCTTGAGCATCGGTCCATCCACAGGCCTTCTCCAGCTGTGGCGCCCATACTCGCCCACTCCCTGTGCATGCAAGTCGGCAGATGTGTCAACAGCTGGCTCACTGGGGATTCTCCGAAACACATCCCCAGCTACAATGTGAACAGACAGAGGGGCGTGTGGGGCTCCATCTGGAAGCTGTGCCAAGCCTGTCCTCTATCTCATGTGCACACGTTCACAACTATCCAGCAGTCCCCACTCTGTGCTGCAGAAGCCCTGGGGCAGGAGGAGAGCTCAGGTCAGCTTCTCCTTGCCCCTTCAGTATCTCCCATCTTGCAAGACTCCCTACGTCTTGATAACCCCAGGCTAACTTTTCTGGAACATTTGCATGGGGAGCAGTCTTGGAAGGTGGAGACATCGCCCTCCTGAGCAGGGAGCAGGTGTTTAGTTAAAGAGAGTGTCATCCTCCACAGCAAAGTAGCAGGGGGAGTTACCTCCCTTGATACCCAAGCATTGTATGCACGTGAAGTCTATGAAGCGTCAACATTAGTGGTTTCTCCAGGAGAAGGAATCCCCAGGTGTGGGCCAGTCCACTCCAAGTCATGGAGACCGCACGTGTCACCAGGGAACTCTGCCCCTGAGGGTTTTCAAAGGCTGATTTTTGACATCAGGTCACCTGGTCTTTGTACCAAAATGCTTCTGGGTAAAACTCAGACAGCCCACCTTTCAGTGACCTGTCAGGAGTGCTAACAATTTGCACCCCTTGGTTGAAAATGTTACATGTTTTTATATTTCATTTTATTTATTTTGTCAGTGAGAATACGCACAGCAAAGCATAGACCAATTCAACAGTTTATACGGAGACAGTTCAGTGAGACTGATGGCGACTTGGGGTGGTGCAAGCATTCTCATTCCCGTTCCAAACTGTTCCTTCCCCACCGACATAAACTCACTGCCCTCCAAGTTCCCTGGGCAGCCCTTCATGTTGCTGGTGGCTCCTTGATCCCGAAAAGGTAGTCTTTAAAAGAGCACAATGATTATGACAAACCTGGGGTACGAATTAAGCTAAACTATTATTTGATTTTAAGAATACTTCCATGGGCATTACTCATCACGCTTCGTTTCCTTTACATCTCTCTAAATATGTTGAAAAATGTGAAACTATAGATGGATTATTGTGGGTTTTTAACCAAGGTCCCTGGTGTTTTTAAGATATTTCTACAGTAATATTCTATGTGGTTATAAAACTTAAAATATTAATGTGTTGATAAATGATTAAATATGCTAACTAATTAAAATTAACATATTGATATATTATTCATGAATATATCTATTAAACTCTCTGACCATGTGGCTATAGACTGTAACCTAGTTTAACTTCTTAGGTTCAATGTCATCATATCTGTTGTTTTCTTATGTACCATATTGATGAACAAACTTGTTAAATATCTTGTCAAATGAGCCCACACTATGCCCATGCCCATGCCCATACACACACACACACACACACACATACATATACATATGTTGTGGCTGTTCGGGGCCCTAGAACCAGTTCCAGCCCATAGTGACCCCGTGTAAAACAGAATGAGACCTTGCCCAGCCTTGTTCCATCCTCACCAGGGTCCCTAGGCCTGAGCCCATTGTTGCAGCCGCTGTGTCCGTCCTCCCCGGTCACTCCCTTCCTTGGCTGGCCCTCTTCTTTACCAAGCATGATGTTCTTCTCAGGAGACTGGTCTCTCTTGAAAATATTTCCAAATTATAAGAGAAAAAAATCTTTCCATCCTAAGGATCACTCTGGCCATACCTCTTCCAAGACAGACAGGTTTGTTCTTTTAGCAGTACATGGTATGTTCAATGTTCTTCTCCAGCACCACATTGACATACATGTGTACTTATGTGTGTGCATATGCATACAAATATACATACACATGAAAGTGGGGCAGGCCTGGGTGGTGTTGTATTTGGTTGTGCATAGAGTTGCTGTGAGTTAGAATCAACTAGACGACCCCAACAACAACATGCACATGCTAAACTGCAGAGGTAGGCATACCAGGGAGTACCCCACCCCCCAAACGTAATTTTTTCAAAGCTATGTATTTAAATTTTTTGCAAAACAACCTTATCATCTTCAAAGTACTCTCTATTACACTTAACACATTTGTCAAATCTTTGATTCCATTCTTGGAAGCATTTTTAAAACTCATCTATGTAGATGGCTGACAGCACCTCCCTCATTTTCTTTTCTTTGCCTCTTCTATGTCGAATTGCTCTCCTTTCATGTGCCTCTTCATTTGGGGAGCCAAAAAGAAGTCACATGGAGCAAGGTCAGGTGAGTAAAGTGCATGGGGCAAGAGAGGTATGCTGGTTTTTCACCCAAAACTAGCTCACTGAGATGACTGTGTGAGCAGGTGCATTGTGGTGGTGGCAAAATCAGTCTCCTGTGTGCCACATCTCTGGTCTTTTTTGTCTTAAACTGTTGCACAATCTTTTGAGAACCTCTAAATATAAAGCTTGATTAATAGTTTGACCTGGTGGAACAAATTCCAAATGAACTATCTCCTTCACAGCAAAAAAACAAATGAGCATTGTCTTGATCTTTTATTTCACTTGGCGAGCTTTTTTTGGTGGCATGGGGTGGGGGTGACATTGTATTCCACTGGCTTGATTGATGTTTGTTTTGGGCTCATAAGAATAGCACCATGGCTCATCACCAGTAATGACCCTGGGAAAAAAGTTTGGGTCGCTTCAGAGCTGTTTTTTCGAAGCATGGCATGTTTCCCCCCCACAATCGTTTCCTTGGTCCGTCAGCACCTGAGGCACAAATTTCTCAGTGACCCTTCTTATTTCCAAATCCTCCGTTAAAATTCATTCAGCTGAGCTCCACGATAGTCCAGAAAACTTCCCCATCTCTTCAGTGGTCTGTCATTAGTCTTTGAGCACAAGTATACGAATTGTGTCCACATTTTTGTCCATTTAGGAAGTTGACAGATCTCCAGAACAAGGTTTGTCATCACTTGACATTTCACTGTTTTTGAAATGAGAAAACCGCTTGTACACTTGAGTTTTTCCCATACTGCTGTCCTTGTAAGCTGTGTTCAACATTGCAACCGTTTCTGTGGTGTTTTTCCTGGGCAGGAAACAAAATTTCACAGCCACACACCATTCTCTTAAATCGGTCATCACAAAACATAAGGTTTGAGGGAAACTGTTTTTTCAAAAAAATTTTCTGTGACCAAAGAGAACCATCTCAGGGGACACCACTGGGTGCACTAACTCAGAGCAAACTGCTCCATGCTCTCCTAGTGGGAAAAACGCATACTATGAAGGCTCTGCCCAATGGGGCTCTTTTCCATTTTTGGTGGGGGTACTCTTTTGTGTATAATGAGATTAAAGTAGAAACAAAATCCCAGTCACTAACAAACAAGCCATGACCTCACAGAGCTTATTGGAAAGCCAGAAAACTTATTGGCATCCGCTCAACATGTTCCCCACCTTTTCACAGCTTGTTACCACTGGGGGTCCACGAAGGGATCCAGGAGTGTACAATGAGTGTGCTCTGGGTATGACTTACTAGCACCAAGTCCCTCCTTCACTTTTGTGCAGGGTGCCCTCCAGCAAGATAAGAGGTTGTCATTTAAACAAAGAGAATCATTGTTACCAATAGGTCACATAGGGAGACATCGTCTCATTTGGACCAGAATTTTAAAAATAATAATTTTATTGGGGGCTCATTACAATTCTTTTCACAATCCATACATACTCAAGCACATTTGTACATTTGTTTCCATCATCATTCTCAAAACATATGCTTTCTACTTGAGCCCTTAATATCAGCTCCTCTATTTCCCCCTCCCTCCCCTCTTCCCCCTCCCTCATGAACCCTTGATAATTTATAAATTATTATTATTTTGTCATATCTTACACTGTCCAATGACTTCCTTTATGCACTTTTCTGTTGTCTGTCCCCGAGGGAGGAGGTTATATGTAGATCCCTGTAATCAGTTCCCCCTTTCTACCCCACCTTCCCTCCACCCTCCCAGTATCGCCACTCTCACCACTGGTCCTGAAGGGGTCATCTGTCCTGGATTCCCTGTGTTTCCAGCTCCCAGAATGTGTTATCAACAATTGGCCTGGAGTATGTTCCTGCTGCTGTTGCAGACTGTGGCATTTATTGTGGCACACGGCCACCCCGTGTCTTGGGGGAGGACGGCCCTGCAGACCTTCCTAGCTTGTGATCTTTAGGAAAGGACATGTCCAGCTCTTTTTTCCCATCCTCCAGTTGCTTAAATGTTGGAGCCACCATGGCTCCCGAACTCTTACGAATGAGGACATGGAGAATTGGAGATGAGCTAGCAAGGACCTCTAGGGGTGCAGTGATTGAAACACCCAGCTGCTAACTAAAAGGTCAGCGGTTCAATCCCATCTGCTGCTCTGTAGGGAAACAATGTCAGCTTCCATAAAGAGTGCAGCCTTGAAAACCCCATGGGGACGTTTCATTTGGTCCTAGAGTGTTGCTACGAGTCAGAATGGATTATGATTCTATTTGATGAGTGGGCCTGTGTGTCCCAGGCAGCGTAAGTGGCAGAGCCGATATATAAGCCCTGTTTTCTGTGACTCATAAACCAGACTCTCTCCCTTTCAGGACCCATCTCTAGCCATGTGCCCAAGTTCACGGATGTCTCCACCCTGGTCACCTCCCTCTCTTCACATTGCTGCACCGCATCCTTTCGCAGCTGCACTCAGGGTTTGGAACCAGGGGAGTGCAGCAATAAAGTTTCAGATACACTGATGTCCTGGGTATTTGAAAAGTAAGTGGTTCCCAGCTCCGGCTCAAAATGAGAATATTTTATTGACTACATTTCATGTGTGGGAAACTACGCCAAGAGCTGTGGGGTCTGGGACAAACAGCAGAATTGAGTCAGAACAGGTCCCACACATGGATCAGGGCGCCAAGTCAGAGCGATGAGAGTTTTTCCCTGAGTTATATCACTGGAGAAATACTTGCTTCCCGGCTTTATTGACTTGGCTCGCAATGGTGTTTCCTCACACGTGTCTTTACAATCAATCTGTGCTCCGTGAGGTTCTCAAAATGGATGCTATCAGTCAAGCACCCTCATTTCAACATGGGTGGTGACGCTCTCAATAGTATTTTCAAAAAGTAGCACTAAGTCCAACCAAAGCTATTCCATCCGTTGGGATGGAATAGCTCTAACCGTCAGGCCTCATACTGGTAACGTGGCATCGCATGTAAAATTTGATCACAGTTTGACTCAAGCCCAGAGTCATCAGTGAGAACTCCTTCTTCCTGAGGCTGCCTGACAATGTTCTTAAGGGGGGTGGGCGGACCCCACCTTGGGTAGGGGTTTAGCACTTATTGACAAGTGTTAAATGCCAACCCCCAATCAGTCCAATGCCTCAGGCCCTGCCCTATTGCCCTCATCCCAGAAGTGCCTAGAAGTGGTGCCCTGTGGGGAACAGGAGTCTCCTGGGGAAGCCTCTTTGAGCATTTCTTTCAATCATTCCCAAGCACCATCATTACCTCTTCCTACGAAGCTCACTTCTCCCTCTGGGCTTCAACTTATGCCAGACAGAGGTGAAACCTTCCTCTGAGGGTCCTGCCTTGAGTGGCTGCCCAGCACTTTAGGAAAACCCAACAATTCCCAAGATCCCTGTGTGACAACAAGAAACAAAGATGGCAGCTCTCCAAGAAGCCAATAGGTGTTACACTGCCACCTAGAGGACATCTCCTCCTAATGCAGATAAATACCACCCATGGTCCCCCAAAGCCAACATTTATAGTTTAGGATTTTAAGTTGTATGCATATCAAATGTACTCAACAAGTGCATGTAAAAGAGGTCATAATTCTGTATGAACCTTTTATATACATGAATTTATAATAACCACAGTAAGCCAGAAATGGTCCCTGTGTAATTACAAAATGTTAAAATACATTGCTGAATAATATAATACAATAATAAGATTAATTTTGAAAAGAAATAAAACCCGTTAACTCCCTTAGTATATCCTTTAATCATGAAAAACAAAAGAAAAGAGATGGACAAGCTGACTGGAGAGTCCACTTTTCATCGGACATTCCTCCTGCCAGAGTGTCCCCTGTGCTCCTGGGCACTCATCGATGTTAACTACAGGCAGCACAAAGATCAGTCAGCCTGAGTCTGCAGGACAGACCGAGAGTGGTCAACACAGTGCCCAGCTAGCTTCCTGAGTCTACGCCTGGCCTGTGACTCCTGCATGGTTAGCAAGAACCATGGCTGCCTCATTCGATGACCATATGGCACTTTCTAGAGAGACCTGCAGAGCAGTTGCCCATGGAGAGGGCTGAGAGGAGCTGGAGAATGGCTGGAAGGGCCACTGAAACTTCCCGTGAGGGAAGGGAGGAGCAGGAGATTAGAGGGTAATGAGAGAGTCACTACCCAGAGAAATGCTAGGCAGAGCCTCAGCAAGTCACAAGAGGAGGTAAAGTAGCCTTGGGCTTGTTGCATGGGCAGCAAGGCCATAGGACATTGCATGGCAGAGCCAGTGGTTAGAAACCCTGACTGATGCTCAGACTGCTGACCTCCAGTGGTGAGGGCTCCCACAGTTTAGCAGTGTAGTGGGAAGTCACCAAGAGTCCTCAAGGCTCAGGGGATAGACTTGTTGGGTCTGAGCACAAGTAGGGAGATTGCAGAGAGAGCAGATCTGGTTGCTGGGAGGAGGAGAGGCTGCATCCTAGGAAGTTCAGAGTCACCAGGTGGGAGTGGGGCGCATTTCCCAAGATGATAGGAAGTATGCCCCGCAAACTAAGTCACCACGGGTAAAAGGGCCAAGCAGAACTAGGTTTAAACATCTGCTCAGATGGAAAAGGAAGGAGATGCTACTTATTTCCACTTGTAGGAGCGCTAGTGGCAGAGGGAAGAAGTCAGTCGCTAACGTAAAGGGGGAGCCTTCAAACCTACCACCTTCTGTGCAGGAATAAAATCTTGGTGATCAGCTCCCAGGAAGCCTAGAACCTAGTAAACACTGTACTGTTTACTACAGCTCTGCCTTGTCCTAGAGTCTCGCTGAGTAGGGATTTGGCATGATAAGGGTGGGCTCATGGACATGAACAAATCATCAGAGAAGCAGGGTTATATGAAGAAGAATGTGGCATCCGGATTGGAGGAAGGCTTCTGAACCACCTGCAACACACAGATGATACCACCTTGTCTGCGAACAGTGAGAGGACTTGACGCACTTGCTGATAAAGATCAGGGATTCAAACCTTCCCTTCAATATGAATTACAACTCAATGTAAAGTAGACGAACATCCTCACAATTGGACTAGTGGATAACTTGTTGGAAAATAGAAGATTGAAGTTGTCAAAAATTGTATCTTGCTTGGATCCACAATTAATACTCATGGAAGCAACATCCTTGCCCCAGCCACTTCTTGGGAGAAGGACAGGACTTCCTACAGCCATGGACAGTGACAGTCCAGGAAACACACAGGGGCAGTCCCATCCTGCCCTGCCGGCTCACGATGAGTCAGCATCCACTCACTGGCAGTGAGATCGGTTGGATTGGGAAAAGATACATCATAGCCAAGGAAATTTTCCCATGCCACAGGTTCTCTTTTTTTATGCTTTAGGGAAAGTCTTTGGGTGAGCCTAATTATGTAATATTTTAAGACTTCTCAGGGATCTAATGTATCTTCTGCTGCTTGTACATTGTTAGTTGTGTCGGGCATTCCACTTAAGCCATACATTAGGGCCCCTGCAATTAGTTTATTTTTTTCCTCACCCATAATCTCTAAATTTTAGGTTTCACACCTAGTCCTTTGGTCCATTGTGAGTTTACCTTTGTATATGGATTGAAGTGTAGACCCTCTGAAAATAGACCAGAAGGTGGACAGCCTCGTGTTCACGTAGAGTGCATTTGAAAGTGGATGATGGCAGATGTAGCTAGTTTACATTTTAGAACCTTCTCCTTTGACCTCCCTTTTGGTCCATTTGAAAGTTGTTCTAGCTTTCAAAAGTTTCTGCTTTCTTTTTGATTGAGGTTTTTCTGCATTTTTTAAGGAATTTTAGCTTGTTTGTACCTCTGTTTTTGTTTGTGTATGCTTTTCAGTATAGAAAATCCAGAATGAATGAAGCTATGGAAATAGTAACTGGATCAATTGTTCCTTGGGACAGTGGCAGGGGAGGTTGGGGGAAAAGGGGGAGCTAATAACAAGGAGTACAAGACAGGAAATAATGTTCTAAAATTGATTGTGGTGGTGACTGTACAACTCTTCTTGATCGATTGGCTGAGACTCAAACCTGGCTCTTACTGTCAACAGTGAAAGGGCTATCACTATACCACTGCTTTCCCATCTTTACTTTGTTTAATAAGATACATTATCCTTTTTTCTGATAATACCAGTTGATCTATTTTGAACCGAGAGTCCGTTTCTTCTTCTCCAAAGGCAGATGAAGAGACCCTGGGTGAATGAGTGTGACAATGGAACGAGACGGTACCTAGAAGTGCTTCCTCAGCCACAAGGGCTGCAAGACAGCACGCAAGTCTGTTTCCTGCTGCATATCTTGAGTTCTTGTCCGGAATTCTGTTCTAGGAAAAGTGTGGGGTCTGCCAGATTCTTGCCTGACTTAATTCTAAATGAAACCAAACCAATTCTAAGCTAAACTACCTAGTTGTCATAGAGAGGAATTGGACACATAGTGAGTGATCCCACAGTACAGAGTAAACCCGCTCCCTAGGATTTCCCAGTCTATAACCTTTATGGGATCAGACTGTCTCTTCATTCTCTTACGTAGCAGTTGGTGTGTTTGAGTCACTAACCTCATGGTTAGCAGCTAAGTGCTTAAGCACTACATCACCAGGTCTCCTTGACCCAACTCTGCCTTCCGACCATCATCATCCAGGAGAGGGTGTGTGGTGTCACCTACCCCAGTCATCGTATCAGGACCCAATCCTACACCAGTCATTGTATCAGGACGTAGTCCTTCCCAGATCCTTTCTGGTCATTTGATTCATTCAAGTTTACCTCCTAACTAGATGGAGTCAGGGACAAGCTCCATTTTTTGATGGAAGAAAAACATAAAATAATGCAAGCGCTATCTACTCCTTATTGGCTGAAGGCTGTTTAACCAGAGCATATTCCTCCGTAACATATCAAGCCAGCAGACTGGAGAGAGTCTACAGGCTCTTCTAAATGAGAGTCCTGGGTTTCCCTAAAGCCCAGTCACATCTTTGTCCTTCCTGGAGCCTGGATGGAAATGTGTTTGGAACACTACAAGTCAAAGCCCCTTTTACTAAACTCTCATGAGTTGTAAATCTTGGTGATCTTCTGTCCAGGATTCCTGATTTAAGAAATACCATGGGATCTGCCTGGCTCTTGCCTGAGTCAATCCCACCTTGCCAAAGTCCCTGGGCCAGGTGTTTGGTTTAAACCTCTATCAGTACAACCCAAACCAAATATAACCATAGTTGATATTAAATACCACACACCCCCAATTCCTGGCATACAAATGGATTGTGAACCATTTTTATTGCTTCATAAGAAGCCAGACTTTTTCATCGCAACCTGCAAGACTTCTGTGATATTATTATCAAATCTTGTGCATTCACATGATTGCAGGATGACATCATTGCCATATCTGGACTCACAGACCCTTTCTGTGTATTTGGATATATTGCAATTCTGAGCCAGTGGAGGCAATAATTCTAACTTGTGTTCAGGATATCAATTACACAGTTACTACATAATTGTTTAATTCAGTGGGGAACTATTCAGCCTATGGGTTATATATCATGAGAGCCTTGGTGTATTTAATGAGGGAGTTTATTATTTCAATAAGTATTCTATCCTCCCATCTTCAAGTTGGACCACCCATTAATAATTCTCCAAAGCGTTCATTGAGAAGATTCTATGAGGATGTATAAACTGAAAACCAGATAGGCATTTTGCTCACAATCTCTCACGAGCTAACGTATTCCAGAGAATCACATGGCATAGGCTCTGAGTTACAAATAAAAAGGCAGCTTAGCATTTTATCACGCCTTTCTTTCTTTCTTTTTTTTTTTTTTGCATTGGATTCCTGACAAGTGTCTTAATTAAATCTATAACTGGCTCCTTGCAAATTAAATATTTTAAAAAGCAACACCTCATCACGCCCAAAGCATTATATGTGGTGATCAAATGTGTGGTGCTTTCAACAACAGAATAACTCAGCATCGCTGTGGACCAGCCCCAAGATGCCAACTGTTGTGGAACAATCTTGACAATCTTGTAATTTGAGTTCACAAGGCTACAATGCACTTGCCATTTTTTTTTTTGCATTGAGCATATGAAAAATATTAGGAAGTGTGCTTTGGAACTGAATATCATTTTCTTCTCTCCTAGAAGCCCCTGCAATGAATCTGCAGGCTTTCCCTGAGAACAACCTGAAGTGTTGCTTTAACGCTGGGGGTTTCAGAAGAGTGTTCTTTTCAGATGCTGCTGAGTCAGCTCGGACTCCCAGTGACCCTACACACAGCGAGCGAAAGCCACCCAGTCCTGCGCCATCTGCACAATGATTCTGTTGGAGCCCATCGCTGCAGCCACTCTGTCCACCCATCTCCTGGAGGGCCTTCCGCTTTTTCACCGCCCCACGACTTTACCAAGTGTGACGTCCTTTTTCAGAAAGAGGTCTCTCCTGATACCAAGCCCAAATTATGTGAGATGATCTCTCTGTCCTTGCTGGTAAAGAGCATTCTGGCCATATTTCTTCTAGACATTGGTGGTACTTTCAATATCCCTCTTCATCATCAACATCACAATTCAAGTGCATACATTTTTCTATCATCGTTGCTATTCAATATAAAATTTTCACATTGATGTGAGGTAAATGAAAATAAATATTTGAAAAAAAGTTTAATGGTGTGATGTCCACATTAGTCCTCAGAGAGACATCTCTGCTCTTCGGCTCTTTAAGGAGGTCTTAAGCAGCACATTTGCCCCTTATTGTTTGAATTCCTCCCTGGGAATTCCATGAGCGTTGACTGTGGATCCAAACAAGATGGCACCTATGACAACTTCCACCTTTGCTCAATTATCCGTGCTTTACCCATGGTCTAAGGGTGAGAAGTTTAGTTTTCTTGACACTGAGTTGCAAACTCTGCCGAATGTGGTGCGTAAAATTCCCCCAAATATACAAGATCTGATTGTTCCTCAGAGAAAAAAAAAACACAATGAGAAAAAAAAAATCTATGATTCAAATTACATTATCCAGAGCCAACAATTATTTTAGCAATTAGAAATTCAAGATTTTTTGAAGTTCATGTAGGGTCTTGGGCTGTGGAGACTACAGTTGTTATCTGAAGGATTGGGGCTCAGTGAAACAGTGTGTGTCAATGTAAGCCTCTGATGAGGGGGGACAGGAGGGTGTCCACTGGCAGTGTAAGATGGCCAGAGATAGCAACATTTCAAAATGGATGATCACTTTTGGAAATTAGTAGCATGAACTTCTCATGTCTTATGCAAGTTGCCTATAGGTTAAATAAAACAGATACTGCTATGCAATAATAGAAAGTTTTATTCGACAACAATATCAAAACGTTTGTTTCTTGGCAAAAGAGGAGGCTTAGAAAAAGTTTATGGGGGAAAAAAATCCATTATCTGAATTCCATTTTTCCATGAACTTTTGGAAGCTTCGTTGTATTCGCTATCTACACTCTGCACTTCTGAAGGCAGCATTCGCATCTCTGGAAATCTTATGCTGGCACAGTGGGTGGCATGGGCTGCTGACCCTGAGATCAGCAGTGGAAACCACGAGCTTCTATAGGGGAGGAAGAGGGGGCTTTCTACTCCCATGAAGATGTACAGCCTCAGACATTCTCAGAGGCAGCTCTCCTTTGTTCTGTTGTTGTTGTTAAATAATTTCATAAACGAGTTCACAACACATTCAGGCTAAACATCATTTTACCCCAAGTTTGTGCTTAAAACACATGGATTGGTAGTAGGTGGCTGGTATCAGCCTCAGAGTCCACCCCTATGGCTTTGGATAAGCTCCCTCCTCAAGCTGTGCTTCAGCTCCATAGTGTCCAAAACAGGAATAGCAATTGCCTCTACCACGTAGAACTGTGGGAGATGAAGAAATGGGTTCACAATTGGTAAGTACTTGGATCGGTGTTTGCTGACACGGAGTGTCTCATAAATGTGAGTTGTGATTTCATGCCAAGCATTGAACACAGCACATAATGAACACTGACCATTGTGAAAATAGAAGCAGATTGTTTCAAAAGAAGCAAAAAATAAGCACAGCACTGATTTGGAGTGGAAAAAAGATCAATAAGACAGGCAAACCCTTAGAGTTCCTGTGTATCTTGGTGTCTCATATGTGATCAGGGTGGAAATTCAAGCAATTATGGAAAGAGTAGATCATCCCATAAAGAGTGCTGGATGAAATCTGGAACACATCAATCCATTTACATGCCTTTTTCACACTATGCAGAAATACAAACGCCAGATGGTTTAGAGGTCTAAATATAACAGCACAAAATGACAAAATGTTATTCATTATTGATCATTTTGGAGCGGATATGATTTTTGGTGGGGAGGGGCGGGGTTCTCCTAAGGAAGAATTAAAACCCAGAAGCAATCAAGTAGAAAACCAAAACAATATCTAAAAGAATCCAATCACCGGACTATCCAAAACTATGTAGCATGGTATCCAGAAATATAGAGCCCTTCAAAGCCAAGAAGAAAGGCAGCAAGAACCAGTAGGAAGCTAGGCTAAGGCCTAAGCCAGCAGTGGATGGAAATGAGATGGAAAGAGCCCATTGTGTGTCAAAAGACCTTTCTCAGATATTCAGGGAAAGGCAGAGAAAAGGAAGGAGCTGTCATTTGTCTTGTAGTAAATTGTCTGATTCAGAAGGGCTGAAGGTTTCTAGAAAGAGCAAGGGAATGAGGGACACACATGTATAAATGACATGAGAAAACCTTTCCCATTTTTGTAGGTCATTTGTCAGTATGCTGAGCACAGAATCAGAGAAGGTGGATTCTGTGAGGAAGAATGCGGTGTTGGGTTTGGAGGAAGGCTTATTCACCACTTTGGATATGCAGATGACAAAGCCTTACTTGCTGAAAATGAGGATGACTGGAAACATCGCTGATGAACATAAAGGACTACAGCCTTCAGTGTGCGTTACAACTCAATGAAAAGAAGAACAAAATTCATGCAACTGAAACAACAGGTAAGATCATGAGCAATGGAGGAAAGATTGAAGTTGTCAAGGATTTTGTCTTGCTTGGATCCATAACCAATGCTCATGGCAGCAGCAGTCAAGAGATCAAAAGATGCATTACATTAGGTAAATCTGCTGCACGAGATATGTTTAGACCATTGAAAAGCAAAAGATGTTACTTTGAGGACTAAGGTGTCTGATCCAAGCCACAGTATTTTCAATTGCTTTCTGTGCATGTGAAAGTTGGAGGTTGAATAAGGAAGACCACAGGAGATTCAATGCATTTAAATTGAGGTGCTGGAGAAGAATAGTGAAAGTACCACGGATTGCCTAAGGACAAACAAATCTGTCTTGGAAGAAGTATGGCCAGAGGGCTCCTTAGAGGCGAGAATGGGAAGACATTGTCTTACATACTTTGGATATGTTGTAAGGAGAGCACAGTCCCAGGAGAAGGACATCATACTGGGTAAAGAAGAGGAGCAGCAAACAAAGAGGGAGGTCCTCAAGGAGATGCATCGACACCATGGCTGCAACAACGGGCTCAAGCATGTGAACAATTGTGATGATAGCCCGGGACAGGACAGGGTATTGTTCTGTTGTGCATAAATGTGCTCTGGGTCACAACTGATTCCACGGCCCCTAATAAAAATAACGACAAACAAATTGAACACGTATGGTAAGAGGGTACAACCTTGATG
>NW_022111373.1:147070570-147071730 GCF_000313985.2 Echinops telfairi
CACTCCACTGGCGACCTGCTGGTATGAAGAGACCAGCAGAGACTGGAGAGATGTTCTTGAGTTTGGGACATTTTTGAGGTTCTCTTGGTGGCAGTGAAATGCCTCTAATTTTTGGACAGACACACCAGAGTGCTGTCATGGGGGTGAGTTTTCCCCTTCAGACAGCCTCGCTTCCAGGAACTAACTCGTGATTCACTCCTGATTCACCTCAAGCTCTGTCTCCATCATCCACTCCAGCCCGAAGTCCAGCACGGACTGGAACTCGGGCTTCGGATCCGCACCAGTACCCACTTGGGAACCCTCTCCTGATCCGTGGGGAGCTCTGCCACCTCCAGAATCATGTTCAGATGGAGTGGGAGCCTCCTCTCCAGGACATAGTCCAGAGCCACCTGGAGCATTTCATCTGGAACCCCCTTCGGATGGGTGTCAGACCTGACCTGGGACCCTGCTCCAGATCCAAGGGGATCTTCACCTTTCAGCAACATGCTGAAAAGCCCCAATGAAAATCCACCTCCGGAATTCCCTACTGACCACCATCAAACATTGTGTCCCAAACTAGAATCAGATCAACCTTAAAAAAAGAAAAAAAATCACCTCGAGTTGCCTCCCCAAAGACGCTCGGGGCCATTTTGCCTGTGCAAAAACCGTAACTACTGCCAGAGCCCCGGAGATTGCTTCCAGCTCAGAATTTGCTAAAAGAAGGGTCCCTGAATCTCCCCTCCTGGTTCTGCCCCAGCTCCCAGCTCATCTCACTCCGCTCCTGGCTAATGGTCCCATCCTGTCTCTGTGTGCTGCAGGTGCCCTGAGGGGAGCGTTCTGCCCCAAGCACTGAAGAGCAGGTGGTATCCCTGCACGAAGAAGCTCCGAGATCTCTCAGACCTTCCTCTGCTTCTACCTCTGTCATCTCTCCATCTGGGACCTGGTGTGACTGCCGGGACCTGGACACTGACTTTCGTAAGAGGAGGAAGGCAGGTTGGGATGGGGGCCCAAGGTATCTCACATTAACACAGAACCTAGCCATCACAGTGTCACCGTGCCCATTGATGGAAATGGTCAGGGGAGAGGTGAGCATTCAGAAGCCCAAAGGGGCCTTTGACCTCTGACCTGAGGAAAGAGGACCCAGGTTATGACTTTACTTCCTGGTGTCTGGATCCAACACA
>NW_022111373.1:147072553-147081660 GCF_000313985.2 Echinops telfairi
GGGATCAGGGGAGGGGTGCACATCAGATCCTGGCGGACTTGGAAGGTCAAGGTGCTGATGAAGCTGATTACAATGGTACTGCTTCACAACTGGCCTTGATTGAGATCTCTCTAAGGCCCAACCTCCATGTGGTTTTAAGCTCACTGGGGCTCAACCATGAAGCTGTGTCTGACCAGGAGCCTGTCCTGAATTTGACTGGGTCTATTCTATCAGGGTGGGTGCCTTGGGAACTGGAGTCAGGGGAGCACAGGAAGGGACCAGGTTCACATCCCTGCCCAACCTACCAATCCCATGGGATACTGGGAGAGAAGCCTGTGCCCAGACTTTGCCATTTGGACCCAGGACGTGGGGATGGACTGCCAGGGCATCTCAGGCTGACTGAATACTCTCACTTGGGCCTTCTCTGAGTTACAAGCTCACCCCTGTGCATAATTTATGCTACAGATCTAACAGGATCACAGACAGGGCCTCTGAAGACCCTGTGCTGGTGTAGCGCCTCTCAGATCCCCCTGGCAGTTCCTCCTACTCCCAGGCAACCTCCAAACCAGTAGGCAGAGAGGGGAGGAGGATAGGCATGGGGGCCGACCCTGTATGCCTCCTGGGTGAGCTGCCGGGCACTACCTTGGCAAGCTCCCCCCATAATATCTGAAAGGAACAGGTAACAATAATAGCATCTTGTGTGACATCTCCCCATAGAATGTGACAGGACGGGATGGCGAGGCTCAGGGTGAGTGCAGAAGGGACAGGCTCTCCACACCTAGGTCCCTGAGGTGGCCAGAGGGGGACTCAGGGACAGACACTGACCTGAGACTCTGCAGCTGCCTCCTAGACGTTTCTCAGAATGGCTCCCCACACTCCTAAGGGAATCCTTACCCTCCTCCCACCCCATGGACCAGTCCCAGCCACAGCCCAGGGCAAAGCCCTTTCCCATGCGCTTAGGAATCTCAGACACCTGCCTTCATTTGGCTTTCTCTTCCTGCATGGCTGTGACCTTGCTGATTCTGCTTTGTTGAGTGTTTTCACCACAGACCCCAGATGTCCACAGAGGAATTGGCTCCAATGTCCTTCCCACCTCCCAGCCTCCCAAGTCCTCCCACCTCTTGGCGGCTTTGGCCTGTGAAGGTCAGGGCTCGGGATCTATGGCCCTCATTGTGGACTTGCCACGGCCGGACAGTACCGGCTCCTCAGAGGCCTTGACCGAGACCATGCTCAAACCGGAGCTGTGTCTAGACTAGACTATCATATATTCTCGAAGGGAGCCTGGTGACTCCACTGATAAGCCTGTCTCTGCCGCTGGACCTGGACAGGAGTCCTTTCTGCTGGCCTCTCAGCAGTGCAGCCGTGGGTTCCTTATCTGTGTCCTAACATAGGGATTCCCCCACCCAGGACAGACCCCAGGACAGAGATTGCTGGGGGCCAGGACAAGCACTTCTCTCCAAATGAGCTCAGCCAGTGACCTGGCCCCCAGCAGTCTGTGATGGTGGCTGCAAGTCTGCGTCAGCCCAGTCCCTGAACAGTCATTCTCCCTAATTCTTGCCCATGTGACACCAGGGAGCAATGGCATCACACTTTTCTTGCCATTTCCAATTGCCCTAAACAAGCTGGGCCCCTTTCCATCCTTACAGAGATTGAGATTGGACCTCTCTGTGTCCTCAGATCAGATTCTTGGTCCTGTTGGGGTCTTTCTCCTCCTGGAGCCTCTGGGCTTTCTCTAATGGCTAGATACTGGCACACTACCGTTTCAAAGGAGCATGCTTGTCTGACTTTGCCATCAAAGTGGGTATCATGGAGGTGGGAGTTCTGCTCTGTGCTCTGTCTCCACTGCAGGGAGGAAATGAGCTTTCACTGGACCTCTCCTCTTTGTGGGCAGGGCAGGCTCAGCCTCCCACAGTATAAGGTGGGTATCATGCAGCCCTGTCCGTGGAAAGTTCTGGACAATGATCTTGTGAGATTGAATAGAAGCCCGATGTAATTAAGCCTCAGTATCTCATCCCTAGAATGGAGAATTATAAATTTTTGCATGTATGTTACACCACTTGTCTATCAAATTTCTCATCTTGTGGGTTGCTGGAAGTTTTGTCAGTGGTATTTCACCAGCAGGGTCACCCAAAGTGAACAGGTTTCAGTGGGGCTTCTAGACTAAGAGCAAACCATGAGGAAGAAACAGGCTGTCCATCTGAGAGAAAGGAGCCACTGAGAACCCTATGGATGACAAGGAAACATTGTCACTTACTGAAAACCTAATGGACAGAACGAGAATGGTGTCGGAGATGCTGCCTGAAGATGGGCCTCTTAATTTAGAAGACACTCAAAATATGGCTGAGAAGGAGCTTCCTTCACAAAGCGGAATCAACCATGGTGATATGAATGGATATGAAGCCTCTCGGAGTAAAGCCTTTGTAATCTTCATTTGCTGATGGGGCACAACTTAAAAGGAGAAGAACCAACAGAAAAGGCTGACAATTAACTGGAAATTAGAACATATGAAGAATGAATCTAGGAAAATTGGGATTGGGCTATTGGCAAACACTATTGGAATTACTATGGATTGCCAAACGGGACAAACCATTTGTCCTGCAAGCAGTATGGAGAGAGCGCTCCTTAGAGTCAGGGTTGGTGACACTTCATCTGTCGGACTTTGGACAGATTGTCAGAAGAGACCAGTCCCTGGAGAAGGACCTCAGCATTGGTAAAGTGAGGGACAGTGAAAATAAGGAAGGCTCTCCGTGTGCTGGTTGGCCCAGTGGCTGCCCCCGTGGCCTCAGACATAGGAAGAAGGGTGAGGATGACCACGTTTCATTCTGCCGAGAATGGTGTCACCATCGGTGAGGACCGACTCGGTAGTACCTGACAACAACAGCAACAACATATCGGGCAAAAGAGTTAACCGTTCGTGATGCATCTAAAGAAGGTGGAAATTACAGAGTTATTGTACCAATGCAAAGTAGCTCCCATTCCAGTATTTCAGGAGGTAGCGTATGATGGGGAATCGATGATGCTGAAGGAAAGGGTCGAAACAGCACTGCGGGTTCAGTGAGAAACAAGGCTCGAGAAATTAACAGAATGCCAAGAGAAATGTTTCAACATGCTCATGAAGCATGGGAAGCACTCACCCAACAAGCCAAGAAATCTGGAAGTCAAATACGTAACCAACCAACACTAGATCTATACTTGAATGCATTCCAAAGAAAGGTAGTACAACGGAATATGAAATTATTGAACGACATCATCTGTAGCACTTGCAAGTGCATTTTGGTTAATAATCATTGATCGGTGGTTGCAGCAGTGCTGTGAAAGAGACTCAAGCCAGATACCAAAGATATTGTGGAATAAGAGAGAACATTGTTGATGTCAGATGGATCTTGGCTAAAAACAGCGAATACCAGAAAGATATTTTCTTGTGGTTAATAGACTGTGCAAAGGCAGTGGATGGTGTGGATCATAACAAACTGTAGCTAACAATGAGAAGAATGGGAATTCCAAAAGAGTTCATCATGCTCAATTGAAGCCTGTACACGGATCAAGAGGCAGCTGTCCAAACAGAACAATGGAATGCTGCATTGCTTAAAATCAAGAAACGTGTTCATCAGAGTTGCACCTCCTCCACACTTATGCAGTGTGCATCTGCGTGCTGAGAGAATAGCTCAAGAAGCTTGACTACCTGAGGGAAGACAAAGTATCAGGATTTGAATAAGGCTCGCAACCTGTGAAATAGATAAGTGTGTGCACACACACACACCACGTATATGTCACATATGTGTGCCATGCAAAATAAAATTTTACATTTCAAATATCAGAAAATATTGTAAGCCCATATTTCAAGGAAATGTCCATAAAAATCTCTGGAACACATATGTTTTGTTTAATGTAATGTTTACAATTTAGCTACATATATACATATATATGTAATGATGTTGATTATTACTTAAAGTGATTTTGTAATGTATTTTAATGAAAATCAAGATGCAGTGTTAAGATAATTTTATATATGTGTCTCAGCAATCACTACCATTGCATCAATTCTATTTCATAGAGTCTAAAGGACAGGGTAGAACTGCCCTTTTTGGGTCTATGAGACTTTAATCTTTGCAGGAGTAGTTAGCCTCATCTTTCTCCCACATAGCAGCTGGGAGATTTGAACTGATGACCTTCTAATTATCAGCTCAATGCATAGGAGACTATGCCACCAAGGCTCTTCAGGAGGATCTTGGATGAAAGTAGAGAACACCAGAAAGGTATTTACTTGTGTTTCATTGACTATGTGAAGTCATAGTAGATCATAAAAACAAACTATGAAAAGGCTTGAGAAGAACGAGAATTCCAGAACACTTTGCTGTGCTTATTTGGAGCTTGTACATTGATCAAGAGGCAGTTGTGCAAACTGAACAAGGGCTTACGGCATGGCTTAAAAGCAGGAAAGATGTGTGTCAGGGTTGTATCATCTCATCATATTTATTCAGTCTGTATCCTCAGTGTGGTAGTTACATAATCTGGTGTCAATTTTGGACTTTAGAGGATGAAGAGGGGAAGGGTGGAGTCTAGTCTGTCAATGAGATCATAACCAAGGAGGCCTCTGTGTGGGCATGACCTTCTCCTGAGAATTCTGGGACCTCCTGTATTTTCCTCCTCGGAAACGGGAGACACTTTCTCTCTCTCCGGACTCCCAAGAGACATCCCTGAGGAAAACCTACATGGCCCTACCCTGATGCAGCTCTGGAAGCTAGAGAAGCCACATGGAGACCCCTGCCAGCACTGAGATGCTTACAACGCCACTGGATACAAAGACTTTCTACCCACTGGCCTGTGATTGTCCGGCATTCAGGGTCGTTTACTCAATATTCAATTGGTCTTGTATATAACTTCTTTCTCATATACATATGAGTGTCTATGAATTTGTTTCTCTAGTCTACCCGGACTAACACACTCAACAAATCATCAAAGAAGCTGGATTATATGAAGAAGAATGTGGCATCAGGATTGAAGGAAAGCTTCTCAACAACCTGTGCTATACGGATGATATGATCTTGCTTGCTCCAAGTGAGGAAGACTTGAAGCAATTGCTGATGAAGATGAAGGATCACAGCCTTCCTTGTGGATTCCAATTCAGAGTAAAGAAACCAAAATCCTCCCACCTGAACCAGGAAGCAACATCATGTTAAAGAGAGAAGAGATTTATTTTGTCAAGAATTTCATCTTGCTTGAATCCACACTCAATGCTCATGGAAGGAGCAGTTGAGGCATCAAAAGACATATTGTATTAGATAAACCTGCTGCGCAAGACCTCTTTGGAATATTGAAAAGAGAGGATGTTACTTTGAGGACTAAGCTGCCCCTGATCCAAGCCATGGTATTTTCCATTGCCTCCTATGCACGTGCAAGTTGGACATTGAATAATGAAGACCAAAGAAAATCTAAGCATTTTAATTATTGTGCAGGTAAATAATTTTGAAGATGCCATAGGTTGTCAAATGAACAAGCAAATCTGTCTCGCAAGAAGAACAGCTAGAATGCTCCTTAGAGATAAGGATGGTGAAGCTCCATCTCATGAACTTGGGACATGTTGCCAGGAAAGGCCAGTCCCTAGAAGGACATCATGCTTGGAAAAGTAGCGTGGAAGCAAAACAAAGTAGGACTTTGAACAAGATGGATTAGCACAGCTTCTGTATCAATGGGCACAACCATAAGAATACTTGTGAGGTTGGCACAGATCCAGGCAATGCTTCGTTCTGTTGTTCAAGGGTCACTGCGAGCCAAACTGACCTGGGGAAACCTCAGAGCAACAACAATCCCAGCACATGTAATGTATTTCAAAACAAATGTATTTTGTAAGTAGAGTTGCTATGAATTAGGACAGACTCAACAATACCTAACAATAAACCTTACTTTAACTATCAAATTGCAGCATCATGACAGAAAATACAAGGGGCCTTCAAATATTTGGTAGAAAAAGAAAATGAAAATAATGTAATATTTCCACAAAGTTTTTTAATCCTCTTCTCGTATTCTTGTGCCTTTTCTTGCTCTCCAACTACGTCTCAGACACTATCTGTTTATACGTGTTCAGACTGCTACCCTTCTCTCTATACAATGTTGAACACAGGAGGCATGGCAAATTAAGCCGGGCTATCCAGTGATACAGAAAGATAATTTTAAATGAAGAAAGTGGTTCACAGATTTGTAGAAGCTGTTGTGTACAGTCTGGTTCAAGTCCATGGATCAGATGTACATATGGCATGCTTCCAACAGGTTTTGGTATCAATAAACTGATAAATCAGAGGCAGGCTCTGGACCAGCAAGAAGTGAGCTAAATTCTGGAGTGTCAACTTATATAGAAGTAGACCACACCCACAGTGAAACTTTCCTCCGACTGTTTCACTGCTGTGACCGGATCCAGGGACTAGCCCTTTACCCTAATCTTCTCACAAATGCTTCACTGCTCACAGCAGATGCCATCATGGAGTTGATAACATTATGATAGATCACATCATGAGATAAGCCTCAACTGCCAACCTACTGAGAATCCTGGCCCAGCCAAGTTGGCATAAAACCTAACTACCACACATGCTAAAGAAATCATCCAAGCCTTTTTGTTTAGTTGTTGTATTTATTTCATATTGAATTTCACTTTTTTCCCCAAATTGTGTTGTGGGCAGAGAATATAATCATTCTACTTGGGTTTTTGTTGCTGTTGCTGTTGTTGTTTTTGTTTTTGTTTTTGTTTTAGGGTAAGTGCGGTGGCCTGGTGATCTGTTTTGAGTGATGGCATGATTGAATTTATTTGCATATCATTACTTCCAAACAGCATATTCAGTCTCTCCCACACTTTGGTGCTGCATTTGAACTCATTGCTCTATTTGCTCGGACCCACGGCATGTCCCAAGATGTGTTTTTGTGGTTGTTTTTATTGTTAGGTGGCATCGAGTCAGGACTGACCAATAGCAAGCCAGTGCACCACAGGACAAACACTGATAAGTCTGCACCATCCTCAAGGTGGCTCCTATTCTCGAGGCCATTGGTGCAGTCATCACATCAGTGCTTCTCCGTGAGGACCCTCCCCTCCTTCCTGCCCCTCTCCTTTCCACAACATGACGTCCTCCTCCAGGAGCTGGTTTCTCCCGACAGCGTGTGCAGACGCGTGAAGGCTGCTAAACCAGTGAGTCTGGTCTGTCTTTGACACAAAAAGGCACAGTGTGTGCAACTATGAATTACTCTCCGCTATCATTACCATTAAAACAAGCAATTATTATTAAAATGTCTTGGTTAAACAATGCTCAAAGAATGTTGCACACACCATGAGCCATTGGGAAAGGGACCCGTCTAAGCCTCAATGGAAACTGTCAGGTGAAAAACGTAAGGAAACACGAATCAGAATGCAAAATGCCCTGTCAGCAACTGTGTCTGTCCTAGAAGTGCATGGAATTGTACTCTATCCTGAACGGGAGAAGAGACAGTAAGAGAGCGGATACTGGGGGAGGACGGGCTAGGAGGAGAGAGGAGAGGAAATGAGAAGAGAAGAGGGCAACGACTCATTCAGTAAAATGGAAAATGAGAATTTTCCTGGGACATGAAACTCGTCTAGAGAAAAGTACTGCTCATTAAGAAGCCTTATTTTTTGTTGTTGCTAACTGATCCCCAATGTCACCTGTAATATTTTGCTACTTTAAGTGTAAATCACTGATAATACTGATAGGCCTGATGGATCCATTTTATTCAGTTAATCAAGTTGCTTGATTCCATTCCAACTGCTCAGCCTCAGAGGGGAGATTGAATTGCATGATGCACAATTTTTCATGCTGATTCCTCTAATTACCCAACTTTAATGCAGTTGTTGGTTAGAAATTACAAATGTATTTCATTTCACAATGTTTCTTTCTGCACAAACAAAGCCCTTGAGGTATGCTTTTAGAGGTGGAGATGGGTTTCTTCTTGGGCATGACCTAATCTGATAAAGTGCAGCCAGATGATTCAAATCCCAAACCAGATGCAAAAAAAAAGGTGGGAAAATATGTACATATATTTATTAATTTTCCAGAGTCATTTAAAAAAATTCCTATGGGCTACCTACCGCACCATGCTGCATCACGGCAACTTTACCATAAGCATGATCTGACACAAATAGCTGATGAGATTAAAATTGTGAATGCAGCTATATCAAATTTCCAAGTGTGAAAGTTAGATTTGCTGAAAAGGCAGGGCATGTGAGATCAAAATGTCCTCGTGAAGCCTAGATTGGACCTAGCTGTACAGGAAGTGAACTAGAGACGTAGTCCTTGGGAAACCAGATGCAAGAATTGTCCAAGGAACGGAAAAGATTTTAAGATAAAACCCCCGAAGAGAGACATCGCTGGGCTCAGAAGGAGACTCAGAAATGGGGGTGAGGAGACCAGGAGGTGGGGGCTAACAGGGAGACGATGTAGGGAAGGAGGGCCAAGTAGAAAAGAATGGCTGGAAACTGATTGTGGTAGCAGTTGTACTGCTTCCCTTCATGTGATTGAAATCTGTATTTAATCCCAGTTAATAAAAAATACAAAAGAATTCCCCATCTTTTCTCGGGGTGAGGCAAAAGCACCGGGGAAGTGGGCTCCCCACAGGAACAGTCAGAGACTCTTCCGCGGAGGCGTCGCCATCAGCTCTCCATCCGGGCCCTGGAGGTAGAGAGGTCTTTCTCCGGGAAAGAGCCTCATCATCATCTGAACACACCGTGAGCGAATCCAGGCCCTCTCGTCTCAGCTGAGAAAAGTAGAACATCTCACGGTGAAAGGCGTTTTTTCAGCCTGGCCAGTTATTACCAGGGTCTCCAGGCAGCCTTAGAAGAAATACAACCAGAATAATCCTTACTCAGAACCATAGAAGTTGCAAATTCAGCTCACTTATTTTGGGCACCTTAGCAGGAAGGATCGACTGCGAGGAAAAAACATCACAGTTGATAAGGCAGAGGGTGGGTGCAAAAACGGGAAGATGGAGGGCACGGTATCTTTGCGCTCAAAGATAACAAGTCCCCATCCCCGCCCCTGGTCGATTCAGTTCTACTTGTAAAACATTTTAAGGAGAAAAAAGGACCTAATGCCGGGGGTTTAAGTGGAGAGAAAATGTTTTGAGAATGATGT
>NW_022111373.1:147082614-147084526 GCF_000313985.2 Echinops telfairi
TAAGTTGGAGCATTTGATCTTATCTTTATGCTTTTAAACAGTTTTATTGAGATATGATTAGCATATCATAAAATCCAACAGTCTGAGCATTTGCAGAAGGGTTGTGGAGTGTTGGACTTTGTCTTTGTGATGAGTGCAATCATACTGAAGGTAGAAATTCTTGATTTTCATCAGCAAGTGGTTCAAGTCTCCCTCTCTTTCAACAAGCAAAGTTGTGTCACCTGCATAACACAGGCGGCTAACAAGCATTTCTCCAATCCTGATGTTTCGATGTTTCACTCTTCTTCACATAGTCCGGTTCTCACATGACCTGCTCAGCATGCATATTGAATTAGTAATGTGAACGGATACCGGGCTGACACAGTTCTCCTGACTGTAAACCATGCAGTGTCCTCTCTTTCGTGCCTCTTACCTCTGACCTCCAAACGCTACCTCTTGGCTCTTGGTTCACGTACAGGATCTACATAAGTACAATGAGATATTCTGGAATTCCCACTTTTCAATGATATCCATCCTTTGTTATGATCCGCAGTGTCAAATACTTTTGAATAGTCAATAAAATACAAGTAAACCCCTTTCCGATATTCTCTATTTATATGTGCCTATCTAACTATCACAGCTTTTCCTTCTGTAATGAATTTGGATAAGACACGAACTTACTTAATTCTTTTTTTTTGGTAACTTGTTGATTTTCTTGGGATTTAAAGTTTTTTAATGATATTGACAAATGAGACTTTTAAGACCTTGTTTCTAATTTTTGTATTTACTTCTTTTTCTAATTTAATTACATCATCTATGAATCTAATAAATTAAAGATTCAGATGCAAATTATTTTTTGTTAAACAAGATTTTATTAAGAATGATTTTGAACTTCTATATTTTTTCTTTAAGATGAAATAAATACATTTAACATCTTAAAAAAAAAAGAAGAGGAAGGGTTGTGTAATCATCACCATAATCAACTTCGGAACATTTTCTTCCTTCTTGTCCCTTTGACTCTTCATTTGCCCCACACCTCCTTCTCGGGGCCAGGTAATTACAAATCCTACGGCTGGCTGTCTTCCTAGATCCACCCATCCTGACGTCCCCATTTAGGAAAATGCACGTCAAAGGAAAACAAAAAAGATCCAGTAACAATGACCAAGTAAAACATAGAAACGTCTGAATCGAAAAGAAAGCAGAAAATATCTCAAAATCAGAATGAATTCACAATGGGTCAAAAGGGAGATCTAATTAAAAGCTGTCACATACCAGCCTGATTACAGCTGCTGACATCCTCTTCACAACGGTCACTGTCTGAGATGAAGGCTGTCCACGTTCCTCCATTATGGTCAGTGGGCATTTGTAGGGACATTGCAGATGGACTTTGAACTTCCACTATTATTCATAGCGTTCTGCGAACGAGGTGTTTAGAATTTAGACTCCTTTACCATTTGCTCCCCTCAGTTTGGAGTTTATTCTTCACAATCTTTGGATCACACAGGCTGGTGTTCCGTGTGGACTTTGCTGACTACTGAGACAAGCCTATAAGACCCCAGATTCTATTTTTCCTAATAGCCAGGCTTCACCTTTGCTATAGCACCCATATCTTCAATGATCCCCTCAAAATGTCAGTGAAGATGGTGCAACACTGAGCAATAGTTTGTTTTCCTCACTGACTCACACGTGTGGCCCCACGATATTTTGTTCACCAGACTTTTTCCTACAACTCAGTGTTAGCAATAATGTCCTAAGATATCAGAATTCCACAACAGTTCTGGAAAATGGGATAAGTACTGTATTAGTCTAGGTACTTTGGAGAAACAAATCCACAGCAACTCACATATAAGAGAGAGTTTTATGCAAAGAAAATGTGCATCACGAAAACATCCCAACCCAATGCTGCCCAAGCCCACAAGTCCAACATTAACCC
>NW_022111373.1:147086437-147094980 GCF_000313985.2 Echinops telfairi
GTACAATCCAATTAGAGTTCTAATGTAAAGGGCTCTACTCAAACTAAAAAGAATGGCAGGATTGGGGAGTGGGGCAGGTGTAGCTACCAAAGTAACAATGTGGGGAGACAAAGCACAAGCATAATCAACAGTGACCCAAACCCCAGGTTCTGTAAACAGATCCCTCAAAGACTTCTGACAGTACTCCACGTGTTCACACCCCAACTACAGACAGGGGTCCAGGGGTCCAAAGGCTGTATAAGAACAATGACAACCTGTTCATTGTGTTTCCCTCCATAAACAAAATGAGGCGGTGCAGATGCAGTCAGGTTAAAATTCAGCACCCTATCATTCAATCTCCTGACACACCTGACCCAAACCATGGCATTTTCCATTGGCTCACAGACGTGTGCGAGTTGGACGTTGCCTAAGGAAGAACAAAAGAGAACCGCAGCATTTGAATGGTGGTCCTGGGGAAGCATACGGAAGAACAGTGGGCTGCTAGAGAGACACACTGATCTGTCTTGGAAGAAGTATGACCAGCGTGCTCCTTGGAGGCAAAGATGTCAAGACTTCCTCTCGTATACTTTGGACATGTTGTCAGGAGAGACCAGTCCCTGGAGGAGGGCATCATGTTTGGGTAAAGTCGAGGGGCAGCAAAGGAGAGGAAGACCCTCGAGGAAATGGATTGACACGGTGACTGAAACAGTGGACTCAGGCTTAGGAACATGGTAAAGACGGTGCCGGCCTGCGCGTGTTTTGCTCTGCTGTGCGTATCGGTCACCGTGCGTAGGACTTCACTCCACGGCACCTAACAGTGACGGTGATGCATTTACACTTGTGCTAGGTTTAATATTTTCTGCTTTTTTTCTACTGGTTTGTATATGTTTTACTTTGTTAGTTCCCTTTCCCCCCACCCCCTTCTTTCTGTATGTGAAATCCACAGCAGTTAAATCCCTAGAGACAGTAGCTAGATGCATAGATCCTGGAAGGCACAGCAGAGGAGTGGGGGGAATGGGGACCTACAAACTATGAGTGCAAGAATGAAGAAAATGTTTTAAAACTGATGGATTGTGGTGATTGTACCATTCTCCTTGATGTAAGTGGACTATGCAATTGTACGAGACGTGGATTGGATGCCATTAAAAATAATGAAGTGGGACTCAAGTTAAATCGAATGGCTTATCTTGCAACGTGATCAGGGATTATCAGATGGATCAAGTAGGTTTCCAGCTCCACTGCCCATTATAGCTTAGGGTCTGAGTTAGGGTAACGCACATCTAAGGCTTGGCACCAACTGTTAAAGTCAGCACTGTTGATTGTATAGTAAGAATACCTTTAAAAGCAGCGACTGTGGCTTACAAGGCAGGTACAGAGAAACCAGCCCACGACTTTAGGCAGAATGTCTTGGGAAAGAAATGCATTGTGGCGCTGAATGCTACTGCCATTGCTGAGTTTCCTAGAGTTCCCTTCTCTGCATGCAAAGCCTTCCTCACAAGGCGGAGACATAGCAAAGCATGCTGACCTGTCCAGCAAAGGCCCATCACCCCATGCGAAGAAGTGCGTTCTCAAACACTTGGCAGTGGCCCGTCCCAGAGAATCCATGGAGTTGTCTTAGAAACTGATCAGAGGGAAAAGACAAGAGGATGACCCCAAATGGCTGGGCATTGACCCCTTAAACAACGTCATGTCTTTCTTCTTTTTCTATTAAACTGATGTATGTGGTTTTCTAGGAAGAAACATCTTCATGACTTTAAAAATGAAAGTTTCAAACTATTGTAATGAAAAACAATGAAATATTAAGTTTTCTGGGGTTTTTTTCAGGCAAAGGCTTAGAAAATCTCGTTGTCATGAAGAAGGTTATCCTGTTGAAAAGATGGAATCTGCATAGCAGAAGGTGGACAATTGAGTTAAGAGACTAGTTATAAAGTGTGTTAGTCCTAGACTAGAGAAACGAATTCATAGACACTCATATGTGTATAAGAAAGAGCTTTGTATACAAGAGCAATTGAATATTGAGAAAACATCTCAGCCCAATTCAGATCAAGTCCATAAGTCCAATATTAGTCCATATATTCAATACCAGTCCATAAAGTCCACTTTAGACTAGCAAAACACATAAAATGATGCTGAATGCAGGAAGATCACAAGCCAGTGGGTGGGAATTCTTGTGGCTCCAGTGGCAATGTAGGCATCTCAGCACCGGCACGGGTCTCCAAGGGTCTTCTCCAGATCCCAGAGCACGAGTACTATCGGCATAGCGCCATGTGTCTTGTCAGCAGAGTGTCTCTCAGAGAGTGAACAGAGAGAGAGTTTCCTGTCTCCATGGAGAAATACAAAGGTTCCCAGAATCCTCAGGAGAGGGCCATGCCCACACAGAGACCTCATTGGGTGTTACCTGATGACAGACTAGACTCCACCCCTACACTCTTAAACCTCTCAAATGGACAAATGATTATATAACTACCGCACAAAGTTACTACTAGTTCCTGTGGAGTTGATGCCAACTCCTGGCCATCCATGCGTGTCAGAGTGACTTCTGCTCTGCAGGGTTTCCAGTGACCACGATTTTGTAAGTGGATCACCAGACTTTTATTTGGAGATGTTTTTTCAGTTGATTCAAGCCTCCATCTTAGCAGCCAAGAAACCAGCTTCCATTTATTTAAGACACCCCGAAAATTTTACTACCAAAGTGATAAGACTTAAAACGACAGTTAGCAGGCAGACAGCTAACATCTTTGGGAAGGATGGAACAGGATCAGGTTAAACAGCCAGGCCCTGAACGAACCTGAGATAGGCATGAAGAAGTGAGGGCTGTGCGGCAGGGAGAGCTGAGATGCTGAAGGAGACAGCATCCATAGGTTAGCAAGGGCGATAGTTGGAGAGGATACTGCCTTCCCTGGAAAGATGCAGAAGGAGGGGGAGGGAATGGCCTCACTTCAAGAAGGTTAAGTGAAAGACAAGGAGCCCAGGTGCCACAGAGGTTTAACGCTCAACTATGAACTGGAAGGTGTGAGCCCACCAGCAGTTCTGTGAGAAAAGGGCATGTCCATCAGTTTCCAAAAAGATTTCAGTCTTAAATACTGGATGATGAGGTTTTACTTAAGGGTTATTATGCATTGGAACCAACTTGACAGCAATGCATACATAGTAAACAGTACATGACAAAGGAAGAGATGCTTATTAACTAATTAGGCATATGTTAATGTAGTCAGGGACCATTGAGGCAGTTTGGACACATCGTGGTAAGCCAAAGCCTGTGTCCGTGGATAGCTACAGACAAATGATCAGTAATACATTTTTTCCTTATTCTCCTTGCAGTGCCTTCAAAGCAAAAGGGTGTCCTATTATAACAATGGTTCCCAAGAAGATCTCCTGGGCCAGTTGATTTCAAGACGGAAGAGGTCAGCCCAGAAGATTATGGTAACCGCTTTTTAGGAACCCATAAAGGTCATCTTGATGATTTTCTTCAAAGGACACAGCATGATCAAAGGACACAGCATGATTAGGAAGAAGTTTTAGGAACATTGAAAAAAGTAACAGGAAAGCTTTCCCTATGATTTCTTTACCTGTCACTACAATGCACGTGCTGATTCATCAACGGTGGCAGATTGGACTGAAGGTCACAGCTGGACTTGATCTCCTTTTGCTGAGTCTAAAGATTGGCGTGAAGGTCAGTTGATAAAAGGCGGTCTTGACTTCCTTTAGCTTGTGCGCTCTCCTGGTTTGGCAGTCCTCCAGGACATTCTTATCCTCTCTGTATCCCACAAGGTCATTGGCTAATCCGAGGAGGGCTCTCCCATACCTAGTTTCCTTTCTTGAGATGCCACATAGTATGCTGTCTTAGCAGGCACCCACCTGATGGTATTATCAGGTTTGGGTGGAAGAAGAAGATGCTGCATTTTGTCTTCAGGCCTAGACTCTGCTCTTCAATGTCATGCTGTTATTGAAAAGCAGATATATTCATCTGCCCTTAGGGGGATTAATGATTTGTGACCTGCTCCATTGCCTGGAATCCTGAAAGCGCTGAGAGGTAAGATGACATTGTTGTCAACCCACAGAATCATCTTGTTACATAGAATTGCAACAGGTCTTGGTAATTGTGCTTTTAAAACCAATTCCCTGGGGAAATATGCTGCCCATCTCTGCTGAGATCACCAGTCTAGTGAGAGAAAGCAGTCTAGAATGCAAATGGCCTGGTCAAAAATCAGACAGATAGTCAAGTAACATCGCTTAACTCAAACATCAGAATGCCAGAAAAATTGAGGCATCCTTCTGGCCACCAATGACAATGGAGAAATCAACGATGGAAGCAAACCACAGTATCAGAAACAACTCAATCTTTATACTACAAATAGTATCCCAGTAAGTAAAGTCAGGCCTGCAAGAGAGACAATATTATTTGAATCTTTGTTTTAAAACTCCATTTTAAAAACCCTCTACAGGCCTATAAAGGGCACATTGACATTAACTGTCTTGGAAGAAAGATAATCAGAATGCTCCTAAGAGGCAAGACTAGAAAGACTTCATCTCATGTACTTTGGGCATGTCAGGAGAGACCAGTCCCTGGAGATGGATATCATGCTTGGTAAAGCGGTGGGGCAATGAGAGCCAGGAAGGTGCTCATGGGTATGGCTTGACAAAGTGGCTGAATTGATGGGCTGAAGCATAGGATCAACTGTGAGGAAAGCACAGAGCCTTGCAGTGCTTCCTTCTGTTGTAAACGGGGCTGCTCTCAGTAGGAACCACCTCAATGGCATCTTAGACCAACAACATTAGGAAGTTATTCACAGCTTATCACAATCAATCATTTAATGTCAAAATGTCAGAATTAACCCTAGGACACAGTTCTGAATGATTAAGAAAGAAGGAGGAATGGACAGAGGAGACCGAGAAGAGGCAGGATTAGTGATGGTACATTGTGCATTGTGAGGATTAAAGTTGATGACATGAAACGAGTGTGTATGAACTGTTAAGTGTACAACTGGTGAATTGTTCTGTACAACTCCTAATTCGCAATGTGTGTGTGTGTGTGTGTGTACCGTTAAGATGGAGCCCTGATAGAATAGTGGTTACATGTTGGGCTGTGATTTGAAAGGCGGGCAGTTGGAAACCACCAGCCACTCCTTGGGAGAAAGATAGGGCTTTCTACTCTCCTAAACACTTACTGTCTCAGAACCACTCGGTGACAGTTCGACCCTGTCCTACAGAGTCACTATGAGTCAGCATTGACTCAATGGCAGTGAGTTTTTTTGGCAGTTAAGATAATAGCATTGCACTCCAGTTTTGGTCTCCGTAAAGAACAGTCAGCTGACTGTTGTGTGAGATGCAGTCCAGAGAACTCTGTGGAGCTTCTTAACACATGTTCATTTAGGTCTACTCGATGTGTCTGCACTTGGAGAGGAGCACTGCTTGAATAAGAAGAGGGGGCAACACGATGGATCTAATACTTCTCCTAGAGGTAGCTATGGCAGGAATGATCACAGTCAGCTTCCAGTGTGCAGCCTCTGAAACTTAGACATGAGATCACCCACTCAACAGGGAACTGAGGGGACTGGTGAAACCACTCTTAAGAGCGAGGCTGCTCACTGAAAGGTGTGTGGCTTCAAACTCAACCAGCAGACTACTGACCTGTTTCTGTAACAATTGTGCCAACATTGCATCAAAGTCAAATGGCATCATCTCACATACTTTGGACAGGTTATTAGCAGAAACCAATTCCTAGAAAAGTCCATCAGGCTTGGTACAGGGGGATCCAAAAGAGGAAGCCCTTCAATGAGATGTGTTGACACAGGTGCGCCAATGGGCTCAAACACAAGGACAATTGTGAAGGTGGCGCAGGAGCGGGCAGTGCTCTGTTGCTCATGGGGTCCATGTGAGTCAGAACCAACCCAATAGCACCTAACGTCAAAAGAAAACGCATTGGGTCAGTTCCACGATGAGTCCGAATTGACTTGCTGGCACCCAACAACCACAAAATGAAACCCAACACTTTTCCAGATTGTCTCCATCAGGCTGTTTGTTCAAAGGATCCGAAGATGCCCAAGTGTGGCTGGAACAGCATGGCAGGGAAGGGAAGGATTGTGGAAACGAGCAGGACATGGAGCTCGGGAGGGTGTGAGCATAAGCGCGGCTTGTGGAGGGAGTCAATTCCTCTAGGTCTACGCCTTCCCTCTTAACTTGTGCCTGTCCATTACTAGGGAACAGCAAGGCATATAATCATAGTAGGAAGGGCTACACGTATTGCTTACATTTTCATTCTCTTCTTAAGATGTCCCAGGGGTTTTATAGAAACAGAGCAACACTAATTTCCTAGGAGATAAGCCTTGTTTCATAGGCTGAGTCAGAATCGATGAGACCTTGCTTCTCTGAGAAGCAGGGGAACCAGTGGGCATGTTCCCTGGGCAACCCCAACTGGCTGTATTTGAGCCAGGTGGATGTTGATAGGTCTCTGCTAGCGTAGCCAATTGTCAAGTTCATGGGGTATGTGAAGAATGCAGCTTCAATCACAATGAACTTATAGCAAACATCTCCTAGGGAGGCACGGGGAACACAAGGGAATGACTTGCTCCCACATTCCCATCATGCACTGCCAGAGGGCCTGGGATGCTATGGGAGTTCAGTCCTAGGACCTTTGCTCCACACCTCCCTCAATGGAGATTTCTCTGCTGGTGTTAGAGATTTAATTCCCCTCCTCCCCCCAAATGTGCTATGAATCCTAAACCGCTAAACCTGTAGATGAAATCTCATGTGTGATATAAAATAAGTCACAGGGTTTACTTTGCTAGTCATCTCTGATATGCAAAGAGTACATCAGAAGCACACGCAGAGGGGGACACTTGCCAAGTGAAGATGTGATACCAGTGGCATTGCTCTCCAATTTGAGCCTTCTGTTGGGGCCCCTTTATTTGGAATGGGTATACATATGGCTCTCTTCCAGTCAGTAGGCCGAGTCATTGTGTTCCAATGTTCCTGACAAAGGAGTGAGTTCTGCCAGGACTTCATCGGCTTGTAGGAAACTTCAGCTGGTATTCAGTCAATGCATTTGGCTAACGTTTATGTGCCGCTATGATGCTAGAAGCTAAGTCACTGACATTTCAAAGGCCCTCAGGGTCCGCCCAAATGAACAGGTTTCAGCAGAGCTCCAGACTACACGTCAACGATACAGAAAGAACAGGCTGTCCACTTCAGAGAAATTAGCTCCTGAGAACCATATGGATGGCTTTCAAATATTGTCAGATACTGAAACGCTAATGTAGAGGAGCAGAACATTGTCAAAGGTAGTGTTGGCAGATGCGCAATTCAGGTCAGAAGGTACTCACAATTATGCCAAAGGAAGAGCTCTCTTCTCAAGGTAGAGTTCGTAAAAATGACACGGAGGAATGAAGCCTGCAGGAACTTTATTGGCGAATGGTGTGCGACTCAACTGGGAAGAAACAGCTGCAGACACCAGTTAATAACTATAAATTGCAATGTACAAACTGTGACTCTATAATTGGAAATAATTAAAAAGTCAATGGAATACAAAAGGATCAATATTGAAGGCGTTGTTGCTGTTAGGTGCCCCTGAATTAGGTCTGACCCATACTGACCTTATGCACAACAGAAAACCCCCCTGCAAGGTCCAGCACCACCCTCAAATTTGTTCAGATGCCTGAGCTCATTGATGCAGCCACTGTGTCAGTCCATCTCCTAGAGGGCCTTCCTCTTTGTCTATGTCCCTACACTTATCCAAGCATGATGTCTCCTCCAAAGACTGGTCTCTTTGGACAATATGCCCAAAGTATGTAAAACAAAGACTTACCATCTTTGCCTCTAAGGAGCACTCTAGCGTTACTTCTTCCTATAGGGATTGGCTTGCCCTTCAGCATTCCAATATTTCTCTCCAACACCACAATTCAAATGCACCGATTCTTCTAGGGTCTTCCATATTCAATGTCCAACTTTCACATGCAAATGATGCAATGGAGAATGCCCTGGCTTGGGTCAGGCACACCTTAGACCTCAAAGTAACATCCTCCCTCTTCACTATTCTTAAGAGGCCTTGTGTAGCAGATGTACCTGCCGCAATGTGTCTTTTGATCTTTTTAACTGCTGCTTCCATGAACATAGATTGTGTTTCCAATTAAGACAAAATCCTTGACAATTTCAAACGTTTCTCCATTTACAATGATGTTCTAATGATTGGTCCAGTTGTGAGGATGTTGGTCGTCCTCACACTGAGTTGTAGTCCATACTAAAGGCACAATCCTTGATCTTCATCAGCAGGTGCTTCAATTCGTCTGCCACCCTAACAGGACAAATTGGCAGACAAGTGGTGGTATATCTCAATAAAACTTTACAAAACAAAAAACAAAAAAAGAAAACAGGAAGTACATTTAAAATCTGGGAGTTTATCTCCAAAGAGACAGAATGACCTGGAAGAGTTTTTCAGATGGTTCCAAAAAAAATTAATGTTACTTTGAATATTTAATACACTTAATAGAAGAGACCGACACAAGAATTTGATTATTTTGTAAGCGTATATTTATACATCCCAATTATGATGAGTTATTTTCAACAGA
>NW_022111373.1:147095328-147133585 GCF_000313985.2 Echinops telfairi
TTAATACACTTAATAGAAGAGACCGACACAAGAATTTGATTATTTTGTAAGCGTATATTTATACATCCCAATTATGATGAGTTATTTTCAACAGAACAACCAAGATAGTTTTATTTCTTCCACACAAATCTGACAAGTAAACATAGGATGCCTGGTATTTCTTGCTATATTCATTAAATGCACATAAATATTGTAATAAATAAGATAACTTAGAGACTTCCATATCCCTTCGTGGTGTCTCTTCCCCTGTCATAGTGATCATGCACATCTCGTTCTGTTTTTAAGGATTCTCTTACTAATCTAATCATCACCATAATCATCTTCATAATAAACACATTATATTGCTTACATGTGTCAGACACCGCTCTTAATGATTTAAGTGATCTATCCCGTTAACCCCTGCAAATGTCCCCATTTGGGGAACATGCATTGCGATACTGAGGGGCTGCTTCCCTTTCGAGGTCATGATTTCGTTGGGTTTGAAGTTGGAACTTGCCCGTTAGCTTGGTTTCTTCTTCCCCGGTCCAGAGTGCTCGCTTCTATCTAAAGCCCAATCCTGCCTTCCTTGAACAACCTATCCTCTAAAATCACATGGCTCTGATCCTTCAGCTGGCAAAGGCTGTGTTTAGCTGAGGACATCTTATGCCAATCTGGAAAACACACATCGCATGTTGTGCTGTGGTGAGCAACCACCAGAAGTACTTGAATGGGATCAGTGATTATAGCATGGAATAATCTTTTCCTTGTTAATACACAGGCAGGCCCAGGGTAAATTGCAGATATTCATAGCTTACCCACTTAACGCTAAAGCACTGGGCAAGAGAGCTGATAGACAACTCCCCTCCTAATGACTCCATCACCCAGCAGACATATGCTTGGCAGCTGGAAGAATGCGTTAGTTCAAAGAAAATAATAAAAGGGGGGGGGGGAGGAAATTGTGTGTTCTCCAATTATTTACTTGTAACATATGTTAAAAGATTGTAGCATGTTTGTTTTCATGTTCCGTTACTAGGAACTTTTACCTTATCTCCAATGAATAGAAGACAGCCAAGTCACAACATGTCTTGCCTCCTATTAAATAAGTCATTTATGAGCAGTGGGTGTAATGCTGACTCTGCCTGCATAGGAGAAATCCTGGCTACTTAAAAACCGGGAAATGCTTCCAGATATTGAATAACCAACAGCCTGGTGCTGTTTGAAATGACTTTGTAAGCAATATCTGCTCCCCTGTTTATTAGAGCAAGGCAAGATGGCCAGACCTGATAGTAAATGTGCCACTCTACAGAAGGTCTGTCTCATTAGTCAAAATCTGAAAGGTTGTTGGGTGGTTTCAAAAGAACCAGTCACCACGCTGCCCCAAGAAATCAGTCCCAAACTGCCCTTAGGCTCCTCATTGCCAAGGGTCAGTGGTGCAAGACAGTGAGTTTAGATTTTGGAGTCTAGGGTGTGAAGCATGACTTAACACTTCATAATTGGTGGTGCAGTGGTTACTTACTGGGCTGCTAACCACAAAGACAACAGTTCAAACTCACCAGCCACTCCATGGGGAAAGACGTGGCTTTCTACTGCCATAAGCCATTAGCCGTGGAAACTCACAGGGGTAGTTTTACCCTGTCCTACAGCCTTGCTATAAGTCGGCAACTACTCGATGGCAGTGAGCTTGGAATTCTGTAACTGGTGACAGCCCCTTTCACATCTGTGCATTCTGGTTGCTTTGTCCTAAAGGTTGACATGATGCCCAAAATGGCTTAGATTGGTATGAAAGTTTAAGTAATTGTGTGGGAAATATTCAGGGTGAGTGAAATTTGATTTCACTTTTTGATGTTTGGCTTCTGCGTTGTATGCCCAAATAATTGGGATGGAATAAAATCCAGTGAAATCACTCTAACTGGCTGGTCACTTAGTCAGGGTCCTATATAACCTGTTCTTGAGAGAGGACAATGTAAGAGAGAAATATACCAAATCATATGGCATCTTGTAACCTTCTCTATTTACACTTTATGGTTAAAAACTGAAAGAAATTATGGAGAGAGCAAGAAATAGCTACCTGGGGTGGAATAGAGATTTGTTCGGAAGAGTTTAAAAAAAAGTTGTTAAGCAAGAGTCAGACCAAGTGTGTCTTAAATGGAGCATAGATGACCCAACGGCCACCACTTAGGGCCATCTGCTGAACTTTCGTTAGTCGATGATTCCATGCGTCCATGCATCATGTGTTCCTACCCAACAAGAGGCAATAGTCATGATACCCATTTGGAAGAGCTGAGACCTTGAGCCCCACAAGAGAGAACCACCTGCTCAAATGGACACATCCAAGCTTGATGGGAGACCCTTCCTACCCAGAGCAGGGGCCCGAGGACATTGCCCTTGTGCTCCTCTGCCTCCAGCCTCTCTCTAGGCTGTGAGCTTGGTGAGCAAAGTGCAAATGGCTTGCTCATATTTGCTTCACTGAGTCCCACAAGCCAGACTGCCAGATGATAAATATTTGTTAGATGAAGGCAATCTAGGCTGTAACTTTTTGACCTAGCAATGTCATGATGAAAAGACTGCTTGGGGAGCATTAATCTGATAGAGTACAGGATCGTTGGACTAAAAGATTTGGGAGTGGAGGCAAGAACCAGTAAGACATCCTGGGGGACTATTCCAGTGGACTGGTGTGATTACATCTGAGGTAGCCTGAGGTCTTAACTCTTCTTTTTCCATGGTTCATGGAAGCCACGGGGCTCACCACGTGGGTGCCCACTGATGTTCTGCCTTCTACACCTTACTCTTGTCCGTATAGTCAGAGGCTTACTGCTGAAGGCTCTCCGTGAGGGCTATTCACTCCCGGAGCCCTCGAAATGTTACTTGAAGGTCCCATTAGTAGGCTAAAGAAGACTGGTTTCCCTATCATGTTGCATATCTTGTTATTTGAACGTACACCTAAGTTAATTATAAAGTCAGTTGTCATCTATTTGCACAACTATTTTATTACAGTCTGACTCATCTCATGACTTGCACTACTGTGAAGAATTACTATGGTTGTTCCCATTTGAGGGTATTTGAAACGACTGTCTTCCTTTGTTCCCGGAACAACCAAAGGGTTTGATCATAAGAATCCTACATGTTAGTAGGATGCCCAAGCAAGAAATAAGCGATCCTTTCACGGCCTCCATGTTCTACATATGCCAGTCATTTTCCATTTCATTTAAGAAGAAATCCAAATTACTTAGCACATCATGGAAGTTCCATCAGGACTAAGCCTGCATTTCTCTGCTGGCTCCAATCTCACTTCTTTCCCTGGAATCCAATTCCCAAGTCATTCTGGAAAGCTTATGTCTTCCCAAATGCCCTCTATTCTCCTCTGAGCTTTTCAGGCCTGTTGGTTCTTCCATGGGGAGGGAACTCTGAGCTTTTCAGGCCTGTTGGTTCTTCCATGGGGAGGGAACTCTGAGCTTTTCAGGCCCGTTGGTTCTTCCATGGGGAGGGAAGAAGGCTCTCCTTCTTCTCCATCGTTCACAACTCCTCGTCGTTCTTCCCACAGCTTACATGATAAGTCTTCCTCCAGGAAGCTTCCTGGGCAATTTTAATGTCACCAAAAGGGATGGACATCCTGTTCTCTGCCATGGAATTTTTGGTAGCATTCTATAGTCACTTCCTTTACCACCTGAGATCCCTTTGTTATTCATTTATAAACTATCCCAAATATCAATCCTATCTTGAGACTGACTTTAGTTTCTGCAGCCTGCAGGTCCATCCTCACCTCTTGGTGAAGACCAAGTGAAGCTCATTACATGTTCAGGAATGCCCATAAACCATATATACATATACATGTATATGTGTGTGTGTGTGTGTGTATTGCATTTTCACTGCTGTGGTTAGCTACCACACAGTGAACCCCAGATTCATGGACAGTGATTCCATAAAAAGAAAGAGGAGGTAAAACCAAACAAAGTGTGCCCCACCTTGGCTTACTCCCGTGATTGGTGGAAGATCAGATTGTTGTGAGTCCCAGGTTTCCTTTATTTCATTGGCTGATTTTCAGAAGGTGGTAGGTAGGTCTTTCCTTCTAGTCTGTCTTAACGTGGAAGTCCCACTCAAGCCTGCTCATTGTCAGAGCAACACCTCGCCAGGATCTCCCCCCTAGAAGGCCATGATTCTTGTCTGTCTGTGAGATACTAAGTGCTCAGACAAGTTCTCTCAGCAGTACATTTGTCTTTGTCTAATTAGAGTGCTTTCCTAAAGAGCTTTGCATATCCACAAAACTGTGATGAGATTAGAAATAAAATTTGAGCAAGTAGTCCCTTGGCTGGATCACATGCCCTGTAGGAGTCAGTTCTGGGTTAACAAGCCAGTGCTGAGGCACAACACACAGAAAGTGAGAGCCTATGAGGCAAGGGAAGGCAGCCTGAGGTTTGCTTACAGAGACTTGGCAACCAGTCAAGATGCAACTTGAGATATTTGTTTATTCCTGAGACCTGTCTTCCTTTCCACGTTGCTGAATATCACCAAGGGAATTTCCTGAGAAGTGGTACCTTTCCCAAGAGACTTTGTGCCTGAGAGTCTTAGAAAAATCGCCTGTTTGAATCTTATTTTTGAATTGGATTCATGCTATTTCCAATATTTCAATAACCCCAACTGATTGCAAAGTGGATTCTGACTCCTGGTAACCTTGTGTGTGTCTGGGGAGAAGTATGTTCCGTAGAGTTTCCAATGGCTTGTTTTCTGTATGCATTTTTATCAAGTCTTTATTCCAAGATGCCTCTGGGTGCCCTCACATTGCCAACTAGACTGGATTCTAATTAGAATCCAAGCTAGTTAACTGATGCTTAATGGGATAATTCTAGGATTCTGAAAAATTGTCCTTGAAAAATCCTGTGTGGTCTCTAGACCCCAGGATATTCCAACTCCAAGTTGAATCCACTGCCATCAAGTTGATTCTGACTCACAATGAACCTGTAGGACAGAGTAGAATTATTCTTTCATAGAACATAAATCTTACGGAAGCAGGCAGCCTCAACATTGCCTCTCCTTTCTCCTACAACGTGGCTGATGGTTTGGGACTTCTCATCTTGATTAGAACCCCAATACTTAATCCACAATGCCACTAGCATTCCTCAGGCAAGAGGCCTTCAGATTATGGAAAAGTCCACTCTTTCCAGAGATATCCTTCTCTGTGGACTCATGATTCTTACTAGGCTTTACCCCTTGTATAGAAAACCCTGCTGTGGGTTATGGGTATAAGTGTGTCCCCCAAAAGGTGTATTGAAGTACTAACACCTGGACCTTGAATGAGACCCTATGTGGAAATAGAGTCTTTGAAGTTGTCATCGGTTCTGCCAGCATGAAGGCCAGATGAAGAAGAGACGTAATCTTATAAGGGGAACAGAAGTGGCACCAAGATGAAGAGCCCTCTGAAAAAAAAGAGGCCAGCAATCAGCAGTACCAGAAAGGAATGAAAACGCCTCTCCCTCGCCCTCCTCAGAGAGTCCTGACTTCAGGGTCAGGCCTCCAGAATTGTGAGGTGGCATTGTCTATACCCATCCGTCATGCTACTTGGGATGTTTCATTGCAGCAGCCCTAGGGGTCTATCAGAAGAGTCATTCAAACAGTATGGCTACTAGGGTTCCACTCCTCACATGCATGTTTATTCCAAACAAAACATGCCTAATCATGTCTCTGCAATCAGTGGATTGCTACAGACAAGCTCTCTCTGTAATACATGTGATTTTGTTTGGTTAAGATGCCTTCCAAGAAAAAGGTCCAATCTAAACCTTGGCTGCTCAGGGAATCTTTTGAGCAAACTAGATTCAAGGCAAAGAGTTTAACCCAGAGATTATGGGAACTGTTTTGGGAGAGTCCCAAAGGGTTATCTTGATAGATTTTCTCAAAGGACAGAAAACAATTCCAGAGACAAGTAAGCAAGAAGTTTCAAGATCATTGAAAACTGCATTGTTTGGAAAAAGGGGTGGAGTGAGTCCCCCCAATGATGCAATGAACCTACTTGTTCCCTGAGAGTAGAAAAGCTGTCTTATAAAATTCTATTTAGAAAACCTTCACCTACCCTGAAGCCCTAGTCTTACCTTTCCAGAATTATTTTTGTTCCCTAAATCAAAAGAACATTTCAAAGCATCACAGTTTAAGTCCCTTGCCCAACCCACCAATGTGAAGTGGTGCAAATAAGAATGAACGAGTCTTCAGGGATAAGTTCATTCATTCACTGCCACTGAGTTGATTCTGAGTCATGGCAACACATGGGCAGAGCAGAACTGCCCCTGTGGTTTCCCAAGGCTGAAATTCTGTAGGGGAGTGGAAAGACTCATCTTATTTCTGCAGAGAAGCTGGTGTGCTTGAACTGTTGGCCTTGTGGTTAGCAATGCAATGCAAAACCAACTACCTTACCAGGGCTCTTTTCAAGGATGGGTTAGAGAGATGTGAATATCATCTTCAAAATTGCATAGCCCTGGTGGCATAATGATTATGCATCGAACTTCAATATCCACAAGGTCTGCAGTTCAAAATCACCAGCCACTCCTCAGAATAAAGACAGGGCTTTCTATTGCTGTAAACAGTCTCAGAATCCCACAAGGGTAGTTCTACCCTGTCCTATAGGGTCTCCATGAGTCAACATCCACTTGATGGCAGTGAGTTTGCTCTGAGTTTAATATAGAGGTTATGTCAAGTGATCACATCTTTGTAGCTTGATCTTTTGGTTTAATAAAGTTTTCTAAGAACAGACAAAAGAACACACTGCGTGGTTTTAAATCAGGAAGGGTGTATAATAGGGTTAGATCTTCTCACCATACTTATTCAATCTTCTTGCGAGCAAATCATCAGAGAAGCTGGCTTATATGAAAGAGAGTATGGCATCAGGATTGGAAGATGACTTTATTAACAATCTACATTATGCAGGTGACACAACCGTGCTTGCTGAAAGTGAGGAGGACTTGAAGCCCTTGCTGATAAAGATCAAGGATTGCAACCTTCAATAAGGATTTGAACTCAATGAAATGAAGACCAAAATCATCACAACTGCATCAATAGATAACATCATCATAAATGGAGAAAATGTTTAATTTGTCAAGGATTTTGTTTTACTTGGACCCATGATCAATGTTCATGAAAGCAGTAATCAATAGATTAAACACTGCATTGCACTGGACAACTCTGCTGCACATGACCTCTAGAGAGTTTGAAAACCAAGGAGGTTACTCTGAGGACTGAGATGCACCTGACCAAGTCATAGTATTTTCAATCACCTCATATGTATGTGAAAATTTGTTATTGAATATGAAGACCAAAGAAATATTGTTGCATCTGAATTATAGCTCTTGCCAACAATATTGGAAAGTACCATAGACCGTCAAAAGAATAAATTCTATCCTAGAAGAAATACAACCAGAATGTTCCTTAGAAGCAAGGATGGAGAGATTTTGCCTCACCTACTTTGGATAGGTTATTGTGAAAGACCAGTTCCTGAAAAATGACATCATGCTTTGTAAACTACAGGAGGGGCAGCTTAAAAGAGGAAGACCTTTGACCAGATGGCTGCCACAATGGACGCAAATATGACAACAATTGTGAGGATGGTACAGGACCAGGTAGTGTTTGTGTGTTGTTTGTGGGGTCACTTAGTATTAATTGACTCTGTAGCACCTAACAATAACAACATGATATTGTAACAATATTTTTAATTTATCCATGTACCCTCTATGGTTAAATAGGCTGTTTTTTTACCAAGGTGTTGATGATTAGAAATCATTCGCACCACCAGCAACACCCTAGGGCACCTCAGGACCTTCCTGTATTTTTTTCTATCATAGGGTCTGGACTGCTTGTGTTAATCTTCACAACTTGTAATAAATTGCACTACTAGAGCACAGTTGAATTTACAATGCTTTCAGATATATCATGTCATTGGGACTAAGGATTTGGCACGGTTGTTCTGTATGAAGAGTCACATGGGAACTCCAGTGTGCAAGTCTACCCCTCAACAGCAGTCATACACCAGCAACTGTAAACCAGTCACCACTTTAGATATGATAGAAGCTGGAGGATGAACATGAGCCGAAAGAGCATTCAACATGGAGGCTAAACCACCCAGCCATGAAAATTCGTGATTCAAGAAAAATACTGATATTGCCTGAGACCTCATCATTGACTCTCTCAGAGCTTTTCTTCCACAGTCCCTCTGACTTATCTCACCCTCACTCAGGATTCGAATTCCGTCTCTATGACAATGGCACCAGCATCATGCAATCAGACTTACTTTTGAGAACAATGGGGTGTTGATGTTGGTGTTAGTTGCAATAAAGTTCATTCCCACTAATAGTGAGCCCATGTTTAACAGAACAGAACACTGTCTGGTCCTGCGCCATCCTCAAAGTGTTCTTATGTTTGAGGCCATCGTTCCAGCCAGTGTGTCAATCCCTCTTGTTGAGAACCTTACACTCTTTTGCTGCCCCTCTACTTTAACAAACATGAGGTCTTCAGTAGTCAGACGATCTTATGTCAACTAGACATTCCTGGCTAGGGGTGGCGTCAGCCCTGTCCATCAGATCACAGTCTGATGCTGTGTCCTTGGGAGTGTGGTCTTCTTAGAAGCAGGGACCCTGAGGCCCACCCTCTTGCTTTCTCCCCCTTCACCTGCCTGTTTGGCGGCCACCCTGAGAGATGGAGGAGTCCTGCCATGTTTCCGCATATTTTGGATCTACACACCACTACTCTCACCAGCCTGTGATCTTCCTGAATTCTATATCATTGAATATGACTGTATGAGTCTGAAGACAGACTTAGGAACTAGTATCAGACTTAGAGACTTCAGTTGGACTGGGCTGGGGTGCCTTCTTGATGTAAAATTACTTCTTGATTCAAAGCTCTTTCTTATAAATATGTATGAGTGTCGTTGGATTTGTTTCTCTGGTCAACTCAGCCTAACACAAGGTCATACTCAAGGGACTGGTCTTTCCTGACACCATGTTCAAAGTATGTGAGACAAAGTATCATCATGTTTGCTTCTAAGGAACATGCTGGCTGTACTTCTTTGAAGACAGATTTGTTTGTACTTTTGGCAGCCCATGGTACTTTTTATATTCTTCACCAGCACTCTGAATCAAATGCAATAATTCTTCCTTGGTCTTCCTTATACGATGTCCAACTTTGGGTCCACGCAGAACATGGTGTAAATGCAAAATATATTCCCTTATGTACCCCACGGGTGCATCATGCTCAATATGTGAATTTATGACTCTGAATCCATCTCCATTCACTTCATGTATGCTCACTCCACATTACTGGTTCAGCCCCACCCACCCCATATTTTTTTACGAAACACCAAATTACTGTGGTTTGGCTTTAATCATATTTCAAACCATTTTTTTCCTACTACCTACCCAGGGTAATATATTTATTATTGAAGAAACCATTACTGTCCAAGTTAATGCCTGTGTCAGAGTTGAACTCTGCTTCATAATATTTTCAATGGCTGATTTTTCAGAAGTAAGTGACAAAGCTCTCCCTTTCTTTTGAGACACCTTGGTCTGGACTTAAATCTCCTGCCTTTTCACCTGATTCCTAACCTAGTTCATTAACCATTTGCAACACCCAGGGACTCTTACTGCTTAATAGAGCATGTTGTAGTTTTTACTTATAACATGCCCACTTAAATAACATGCATAAGCATATAGAATGCATAGAGCACCTAAGAAACTAACATGAGAAAGGACTGCAGGGTATTAGAAATGTATAATGTATTTGTTATTTGTGTATAGTATTGAACTTTATCATTTGTCACATTGTTTAATTATCATGTTCACAGGTCCTGTTTGTCCCGCTGTGACAGCATACATATTACTACGAGGCTAGAAGCTATAACACGAGTGCTTCGAATACAAGCAGGGTCACCCCTGGTGAAGAAGTCTCAGTGACTTTGCAGATTAAGAGCAGACTAGGAAGAAGGGATAGACTGCTTACTTCATGGGGATGCCCCATAGAAACCTTAGGATGACCAATGAGACACTGTCTGAGATCAAGCCAGAGGACAGACCCCTCAGATTGGAAAGCCTGGAAAGTTCCAGTGAAGAAGAGCTGTCTCTCCAACATAGTTGACCATACAGACATAGAGGGAGGACAGTCACCTACTGATAGGACAAAACTCAAAATGAGAAAGGAAAAAGAAGTTGTAAGCTCATGACTCTAGGAAAATTGGAAGTCATGAAAACTAAAATGGAGCAAGAAAAAGATCCATATCAGAGAGATTTCTGTTATTTGGTGCTATGGAGTCATTTTTCACTCATACTGACTTTATGTACAACTCAACAAAACACTGCCCCATTCTCCACCGTCTTCACAATTGTTATGTTGAAGCCTATTGGTGAAGCCATTGTACTGATGCATCTTGTCCAGGGTTGTCTTCTTGTTCACTGACCCTCTTCTTTTCCAAGCATGACATCCTTCTCCAGGGACTGGTCTGTCTCTCCAAGAACATGTCCAAAGTACATGAGATGAAGTCTTGTCATTCTCACATCTAAGGAGCACTCCTGCTCTACTTCTCCCAAGACAGATTTGTTTGTTCTGTTGACAGTCCATGGCACTTGAAATATTCTTTACCAGCACCACAATTCAACGCACCAATCCTTTTTTGTTTCCCTTATTCATTGTCCAACATTCAAATGCATGTGAGGCAATTGAAAATGCAATGGCTTGGGTCCAGCACATCTTATTGGTCAATGTGACATCCTTTTTCTTCAACAACTTAAAGAGACATTGTGCAGCATATCTCCTTAATAGAGCCCATCATCTGATCTCATGACTGCTGCGTCTATAAGCATCTATTTTGGATCTAAGCAAGATGAAATATTTTACAACTTCAACCTGTTCTCTGCTTATCATTAGGTAACTGAGGTGGTGTGTATGTTGATGTCATGCTGGGATCTAGGCCTCAGGTATTTTAAATTCCAGCAAAGTCGTCCAAGGCAAAGAGGTTTCAGCAGAGATTCTAGACTAAGAATGGACTATGAAGAAGGAGTGAAGAAGGAATAGGCTGTCCACTTCTGAGGAATCAGCCACTGATCACCTTATGCAGCCCATAGGGGTTAGTGAGCACAAATAGAATGGTGTCAGCTATTTCTATCAGACAATAATATGGTTAGCTATCATGAGAATGGCATATTCAGGGGAAGTGGCATTGCATTCATTGTTCAAAAGAAACATTCAAGATCTATCTTAAAATGCTCAGCCTTCTGTGGTGAGAAAGTATCTAGCAACCTATTAGGGGGTCCAGTTCATACAAATACTATTCCAATTTGTGCACCAAACACTAAGGCCAGTGATAAAGAAAATGAGGAAACCTGCCAACCTTTTCAGTCTGGTATTCATCAAGCATGCAAATAAGATGCACTTGATTTGAACGTTGGAAACAAAGAGGAAGGATCCGTAGTTGGAAAATACATCTGTAGAGTGAGAAAGAAAGTTGGAAATTGTGTGAACGAATTTTGTCAGACCAATGAGTGTCTGCTCATTACAAATGACCTTTTCACCAACATGAAAGTCGATCTCAACAGATGAGGGACCGAAGGATCGAATCATCTACATCTGTGGGAGAAGCTTGGTATCAGCAGTTCCTATGAGACCAGGGCCAAATGTGGAAAATATCTCAATAGTTTATATGTTAGTTCAGGTTGAAGCTGGAGAAAATTAAAACAAGTCAACAAAAGCCAAAATATGACCAAATATATGCTCCGTAAATTTAGAGAAATCTCAGAGACAGATTTGACACATTGAAAAGTCATGGCTGAAGACCAGATGACACGTAGGATAACATGAAGAACACCATACATGAAGCCAGCAACTGCTCATTCCAAGACAGGAAGAAGAGGAAAGATCAAAGTGGATGCCGGAAGAGTTGCTGCAACTTGCTTTTGATCTTGGATCAGCTACATCACATGGGGGAAATGATAAAGGAGCCAAACAAAACGTGTCAAAAGGCATCTTGAGAAGACAAGATGGATCTTGGAGATTGAAAACCCAAAGTGAAGAACACACTTAGCATTTCTCAAGTGGAAAGGACTGAAGGGGAAAAACACAACTTAAATCCTTAGGTTGAAAGAGTGAAGTGTTCTATGGAAAATACTGAAAGATGTAGGAAGCACCAAGAGCAATGGGGAAAAAAATACACAGTCCTGTACCACAAATAATTAATTGACATTCAACCATTTCAAAGGCAGCATGTTATCAAAAATTGATAGTACTGATGAAATAAGTCCAAGAGATACTGGCGACATTAGCAAAATTCAAGGCCCAGAAATTGATGGAAACCCACTGAAATGTTCCCATAAACTCTGGCAGCCCAGGAAGTACCAATAGTATATGTCAATAAATTTGCAAGACAACTACCTGACCAACTAACTGAAAGAGATCGAGATTCTTGTCCATTCCAGAGAAAGATGAGGCAACTTCTGGGAAAATTATTAAAGAATACCATTAATATCATGTACAAGGAAAATGTTGCTAAAATTAATTTTTAACACTGTTACAACAGTCTACCCAAGGGAGAGTGCAGACATTCAAGCTGGGTTCAGAAGAGGATGTGGAAATTTGGACATTGCCAGAGCTGTCAGATGAATCTTGGCTAAAAGTAGAGGATATCAGAAATATTTTAATTGTGTGTTATTGCTTACACAAAGGCATTCAAGTGTGTGGACCATTAAAATTGCTATGGTTAGCCTTGAGAAGAACAGGAAATCCAGAACATAGCATTGTTCTCAGGTGGAAGCTGCATACTGACCAAGGGGCAGTTGTTGGAGGAAAATAAGTACACAATCCAAGGTTTAAAATCAGGAAAGGTGTGCCTCGGGGCTACATTCTTTCACTACACTTATTCAGTCTGCATGCTGAGAAAATGATCTGGGAAGCTAGCCTTGGACTAAGACTTACTAATAATCTCTGATGGCACAACCTTTCTTGCTGAAAGCAATGACTTGTAGCATTTACCAATGAAGATCCGAGACTGCAGCCTTCAGTATGGGTTACAACTCAATGTAAAGAAAACAAAAATATCACAACTTCAGCATGATAAATAGAGACCATTTTTCAGTTTTCAAAGATTGCATCTTGATTGCATCCACAATCAATAGTCATGGAAGCAGCATTCAAGAAATCAAACATTGCATTACACTGGGTCAGTCTGCTGCACAAGACCTCCCTAATGTGTTTAATAGCAAAAAATATCACTTTGGGGACTAAGGTTTGCCTAGCAACACCATGGTATTTTCAATTGCCTCATATGCATGTGAAAGTCGGACAACGCATCAGGAATACCAAGGAACAATGGACACCTTTGAATTATGAATCAGGGAGGAATATTGCAAGCCCCATGGACTGTCAGGAGAACAAACATCTGTCTCGGAGGACTGATAACAAGAATGCTCCTTAGAAGTGATGGTGGTCAAACCTGTCTCCTATATTTTGTACATGTTTAAGGAGGGAATATTCTCTTAAGAAGGACCTCATGCTTGCTAAAGTAGAACGTCGGTGAAAAGTGAGAAGACTGTCATTGAGAAGGGTTGTCACCGTGGCTGCAGCAACGAGCTCAAGAGGAGCAACACTTGTGCCGATGGTCTAGCACTCTGCCACCTTTGTTCTGCTGCACACGTTGTTCTGACTCAGTTACCTTGTTGTTATTTGCCTTCCAGTTAGTTACGGTTCATAGCAACCCTATCTATAAAAGAAGGAAGCGCCATCTGATCCTGCAGCATCCTCACCATCGTTCTGATGTTTGAGCCCATTGTTGCAGCCGCTGTGTTAATCCATCTGTTGAGGGCTTTCTTCTTTTTTTCTGCCTTCTACTTTACCAAGCATTATATTATTTTCCCAGGACTGGATTCTCCTGACAGCATGGGCAAAAGCATGTAAAATAGCCACCTTCTGTTCAATAAAATGAACAATTTCAAATTTCTGTGCCTTCCTAACCACCCTCCCAAATGTGGCTCTATTTCAACCCGTTGTTGTATCCACTGAGTCAATCCGTCTCTTTAGGAAGATGTCTCTTTTACACCGACTCGCTACATGATCAAGTGTAATGTCCTCTTCTAAAGACCGGTCAACCTTGATGACGTGTTCAAAGGCTAGGAGATAGAGTCTACTCATGTCTAAGCAGCATTCTGTCGAGGCAACTCCCAAGAAAGAAATTTTGGTCTTCTGGTGACCATGGTATAGGCAATATTTTCCAACATCATTTAAGTCAACGACATCAATTCTTATACTATGCTGTCCAGTGTTTTATGTGCCTAGGAGGTTATTGGAAATATCATGGTTTGGGTCAGGCAAATCTTAGTCCTCAAAGTGACATCTTTGCTTTGCCTCCTATGATCTTGGACTTTATTATTTACAGTCCTTGGATCACACAGACTGGTGTGCTCCTTCCATGTGGACTTAGCTGACCTCTCATTTAGATGGCTGCTTCTTTTAAGTCAAGCATTTAAGACCCCAGATGCTTTCTTCTGAAAGCTGGGAACCACCAGATTTCTTCACCTCACTATATTATAGCATCTGTATCTTCAGTGATCATTTCATGTGGGCAAGTAGTCAGCAGGTCACATCACAAGAAGTAATTGTAAGGTACTACTGGTATGCCTCTTGTAGGCAGTAAATTGATGGAGCGTGCTTTCTGATCTTGTCTGCTGCTTTCTCTCTTGACTGGTGCATTTAGTCCAATGAAATTAGGTGTCATTATTGATATGAGTGGGGATTTTGCTATCATTTTGCTGTGCATTTTCAGTTTTTGTTGTTATATTAGTCTCTTTTTTCTTCCTCTATTTCTGTGTTGTTTGAGTACTGCTTTTATTCATTGGTTTCTTAGTGTTAATGACTTGTACTTTGGTTTCAGGTTTGTGTGATATCATTGAATCTGTGTCCAAAGTGTCCCCACTTGTATTTTTTGTAATGCTAGTCTTGTTTTTACAAATTCTTTTCATGTGTCCTCATCCTTATTTTTTCCTCTTATTTAAGAGTTGTGCTGCCATGGGATTTGGGTTTGACAGTTTTTTCTTTCAATATTTTTATATGTGTCAATCCATTTTCTTCTTGCCTGTCTGGTCTCTGCTGAGAAGTCCAAGCTTATTCACATTTGTTTTCTTTTATTGATTGCTGGTCTTTTCCCCAGAGTTGTTCTCAAGTGGTGTCGGCTTTTGAAGTAGCTGTGGTGAAGCCGTCTGCTAGGTGTTTTAGTGCTAACTGCATCAACAGTAGTTCAAACCCACCAGGTACTCTTCAGAAGAAAGATGAGGCAGACTCCTCTAAGGTAGGATACAACTTTGGAAACCCTATATAAGGTTCCAGAGTCTGAGTCAACTCAATGACAGTGTGTTTGGGGTTGGCAGGAGAAACCTAGTTAAATGGTAATTATCACACAAAGCTGAGAAATTGCTTTTGGTTATGCTTGGGCAGCAGAGTCCAACAATAAGCCAAATACAAAATAATATTGAATTAGAGCTTTAAGTATTGGAGATAGAGAATACTTTTTTGCAAGTCGGTGCCGACACAAAGAGGTGGGGCATGATTGTTGGCCCCCAAATATCACCAATGTCTGATAGGAAAGAGGAAGTGTCTTAAAAAGTCTCAAGAACATGGATGATTAAGATTCACACTACACAGACACACATCTGCACATACATGTTTTCTCTAAGGCTGCTCCTGGCTATCCAGCTGATTCTGACTTATAGTAACCTTATAGGAAAGAGTAGAAATGGCCTCATGGAGTTTACATCCTATAAACCTTTTTGAAATCATGTCTCCAGATCTGTCTCCCAAGAGTTGATGGATTTGAACCACCAACATTTTATGGAACCATTCAGTTACCAGCTGAATGTTTAACCACTATACATCAAGGCTCAGATTCTGATGTGGACAAATTTCAGTCTTTCTAGTTTCTACACTGAGGGGTTTACTGACATGAGGCTAATCCCAGAAAAACCCTCTGCAGTATTTCAGCTGTGTAACAACTTATGAGTGTCCTGCCTTGATCAAATTTCCCATTTGGTAGGAAGCAAAGGTGGAATCAAAAATTCTTCCATCCAAAAAAAGAAGACTGCACATAATGAAACGTATGAGATTTTGGAAGTGATAATACAGGTTTAAGAATGAACGCTGATAGCTTATGTGATACACGAGTCACCTTCCTCCCAGATCAGTCTGACTGTGTCCCCACCACGATGACGCTTCAATCCATTTATCTGTAAACTCTCCATTTTCTGCTCCTTGGATCCCTGTGTTCCCAGCCCTCATGACTGACCATTCGCCTAAGCGGGTCTTTGGAAAGTGCTCTTTTCTGTTTCTCCCTCTTATTTTACCCATGAGCTCTAATGAGATTTGAATAAATAACACATTTCTAATACTAATACTAGGGTGATAGTTTTCCATCTTCTTGAATGTCTGTGGCTTTGCCCATCTGCATGATGGTGGTTGGTTTAGTAGTTAGTTCTCTTCCTCCAGTGCCAATAAACATGTGCAAAAATAGCCTCTAATTGGAACCTTCTTTAGGATGTTTTCTTGATATTTTAAGAGCGTATGGCTTTTATATCAAAGGGCAAACACACTGTCATCTCTACCACAGTGTGTTATCTTTTTCTGGGCAGAAAGGACCTGGTTTCCCTCCTGTCTTGAATTCTTGAAACAAAGTTAGACTATTAAAAGTAAGGAAATAAAAATATGAGGAATGTCTTTTCTTCCCAAAATAATGAACACTCACCAGAACTTCAGAATGCTCTTATACATGTGATCCATGAGACCTGAGAAAAGAGGCTGCCATTTTGTTATTGTCTACTTACCCCGATTAGAAAACAAAACAAACAAACAAAAACCTTACTACCATCAGGTCTATGCTGATTTATCGTGTCCCTATAAGACAGGGTAGAACTGCCACTGAGGGTTTGTGAGATGGTAACTCTTGATGAGAGTAGAAAGCTCACCTTTCTCCTGCATGGTGTCTGGTGGTTTCAAACTGTTGACTTTATGGTTAGCAGCCCAATGTGTAACCACTGCACCACCACGAGTATTTGAATGCCTCTTTCATGAGGTATAACAACTGATGGCCTCGGGCTGTGTGGGCAGACATCTTCTGCTCTATCACAACTGGGACAGCAAGCATAAAGGATGGACATAATAGGTGCAACATGCAGCATGGATTGATGGATGGATGGGTAGGTGGTGAGTGGATGGATGTATGGATGTATGGATGCTTGACCAGCTATAGGACGTATGAGGAAACTGGTGGATGGATGGACGGATGATAAAGCCAGGGACTGTGAATGTTATAGACCAGATTTTGTCTCAGAATCTGAAATAGATGAGGTTACCAATAAGTCATACAGCTACTTGTTTTTTCTCTTGGAATAGGGTTAAAACACAGCCTGATAATCTCTATGTGTGTAATGTGTAAGTTTATTCTCCAAGCTAGACCGATGGTGGGGATGATTGCTGTGAGTTTCATTGCCATTTGCTAAATTATACTATGATTATTAAAATAAACTATTAGCACTTCCTACTTTTCAAAACATCTCATTCTCTTATCTCACTTCATAAAAATATAAGAACGTGTTGCATATCTTCTTCAATTATTCTTACATTTTCCTCCTATTGTGCTTTTTTGTTTTATCTAGAGGAGGAAAAGAAATCTGTGTTCTTTCTTGTGGAAGCAATTTGAACAATCAGCAATGACCATCTAAAGTTCCTTTGTTAATTGTTCATAGATATTTTCATCAGGTTTTCAGAACCCATTCTGCCCTCATTCAAAAGCTGGACATGGCACAAACATTACCTCATCCAAAGAGATGCTATAGGAAATAAATGTACACATGGAAACGCTGCAATGAAACTGAATGCTCCTCATTACGACAATGACAAGCTCATTCTACTCAACTAGTTTTTACTGCCTCGGCAGCAAATGTGGATGGAAAGCCCCACAGACAAGGTGCTGTCCTGTTGCACAGACTCTGGAAGGGGGTGGAATTTGGGGGGACAAAAGTGGGGGGAGGCGTGAAATTAGAGTTGGGATCCCTCAGTTCTTCCAAGTTCAGCTCTCTGGTGAGCATGAATAGGCTCTGAAGGAATCGGGTTTAACTGACCTCTTTATCCCTGCAGGACCCGACTCCACATTGTCCCACACGTGCCCATTCGACCTTGTCTTGAATGGCTCTTGTGGAAAACAGATCACCACCTGATGTGGCGGTTTGTTCCAAAGTTGAGCAGCTTTAAATGTTAGACTAGTCAGAATGGACTCGAAGACAGCAAGTTTGGTTCTGGGCGAACCTTCCCTAATGGGTGGTCCAGACCTACCCAGAGATGCATCGAAAGGAAGTCCTCGCTATCTGCTTCCCAAAATGCACAGCCTATGTTGTGTAGTCACCAAGAGTCAAAATTGACTCCATGGACATTGGTTTATTGTGTTTATCCCGTCTACATATGCCTTTAAAGTATCTTATGTAAAACATGCTATAGAATTCTCACCTTTCAAATGGGAGCCCCAGGACCAGTCCTCACCAACACCCTCCAGTGAAGCCACAAGCCATCTGTCTGTGGTGGCCTCTTTGTTTCTAGGATGCTGAACAGGTTTGAAAACATCTTCCAGACTCAGATGGATGAGGAGAGGCCCGGTGATCCACTTCGGAAAATTACCAAGTGGAAACCCTTTGAATCATGACAGTCTGATCTGAAACTCATGATGATGCTGGTGCAGGCTGCAATTGGTTCCAATTCACGCTGTGTGGTCTTTGTGAATTGCGGTCAATTCAACAGCTACCAGTGACACCACCAAGAGAAACTTCTTTGAATAAAGATTCATCTTATTGGAAGGCATTGACTTGTGCATCAGAATGTGGATCCTGTGCATCAGGGTTGGAGAAGGCTTATCCATAACCTGCAATATGCAGATGACACCATCTTGCTTGCTGAAAGTAGGGAGGACTTGAAGCACTTGCTGATGAAGTTAAAGGATTACAGCTCAATGTAAAAAAGACTAAAGTCCTCACAGTTGGACCAATAGGTAACATCATGATAAATGGAGAAAAGATTGAAGTGGTCAAGGGTATTTTCTTGCTTGAATCCACAAGCAAAGCACATAGAATGGAAGAAGCAGTCAAAGGATCAAAAGATTTGCATCGGGTAAATTTTGCAGTGTAAGACCACTTTAGAATATCGTAAAGGAAGGATGGTACTTGGAAGAGTAAGGTGTGCCGGACATAAGCCATGGTATTTCCAATGGCTTTATATGCATGTGAAAGTTGGACATTGAACAACAAAGACCGAAGAAGAATCGGTGCATTTGACTTGTGGTGCTAGAAGAATACCGACAGTACCACAGGCTGCTGGAAGGGCAAACTGATCTGTGTTGAAATAAGTATGGCCAGAGTGCTCCCTAGAGGCAAGGAGGGCGAGATTTGGTCTTACATCCTTTGGACATGCTGTTGGGTGAGAGTGGTCCCTGGAGAAGGACATCATGCTTCGTAAAGTGGCTGGGACATGAAAAAGAGGAAGGCCCTCAAGGAGACGGATTGGCATCGTGGCTGCAACAATGGGTTCAAGCATAGGAGCAACTGTGAGGATGGCAAAGGATCGGGCAGTGTTCCATAAGGTACCAATGAGTCAGAACCAACTCAATGGTTCCTAACGACACTTGTGCTCATCCCAATCTGTGAAAGAACACGCCTCCCTACATCCACTTCCTATCCCAACTGCATTGAAGCCCCTTGCATGGGAGAGACAGCCACACAGGCGGGTGTCAGTCACCAGTTTGGAGGGTCCACATCACACCCTACCTGCTAACCACAAATTCGGGTTCTCACTACCTTTTCACGTGAAACCCTTAGCTTTAACTTAACTGCTCCTGTGGGTATGCTAATATATAGGAACAACTGACAGCATTCACAAAGAATACCCCCTACCTACTACATTTTTATTGATTGAGTTCATCAAGGATTTCATTTTACTTGGACCCACAATCAATGCTCCTGGAAGCAGCAGTCAAGTAATCAAACGATGTGTCTTACTAGGCAAATAGGCTACAGAAGTCATTACGAGCTAAGATGTCACTTAGAGACCTAAAAAGGACCTGACCCTACCCACATTTGTTTGTTTTCAATCCCCTCAGATGCGTGTGAAATCTAGTCATTTAATGAGGAAAATAGAGAAGAATGGATGCATTTGAATTACAGAGGTGGTGAAGAATGCTGAAAGTTCCAGGAGAGCAAATAAGTCAGTCTTGGAAGAAGTGCAATAAGAATGCTCCTTAGAAGCAAGAAGGGGAGAACACGGTCTCCCTTTGGGGATGCTCTCAGGAGACACCACTCCCTAGAGAAGGGCATCGTGTTAAGTAAAGGGTCAGGGAAAGAGAGCCCCAATGAGATGGATGGACATGGTGCTAGAAACACTGGCCTAAACATACCAATTGTGAAGAAGATGCTGGACTGGGCAGTGTTTTCTTCTGGTGCCCACAGGTCACTCTGAGACTGAACGGGCTCCATGGCTTCTAAGTACAACAGTAGCTTAGTTATCTTAGCGTCTCTAGCGTTACCCTGTGATGTCACAGGAAAACCACACATGGATGGCCCTAACAAACAAATTCATTTGCTCACAGTTCAGGGGGCTGGAAGTGCAGCATCATGAGCCAGCCCTAGGGCAAAGCTTTCTCTCTCTGCCGACTCTGAATGAAGATCTTGTCTCTTTTTGTGTCTGCTCCTGGGTGACTTTCATGTCGTTTTGCTTCTCTGTCCCCATTTCTACTATCCTCGTGGTTGCTTAATCTCTTTTATGTCTCAAAAGGCATTGATTCTGGACACACTCCATACTACTCCCATCTCATTAACATAAAAAAGACCACCCATTTCCAAATGGGATTGTAGCCACAGCATAGAGGTCAGGATTTACTACTACACCTACTTTTCTGGGACACATTTCAACACCCAGCACATATATGTATTTTTCATTGATTTCAAGGTTTTTCTCTACCCAGAAGATGAAGTATTAACCAGAAAAGAATTCATAACCCAACATGCATCCCATCAGTGGATTCTTTTTTCTCACCCAACGGTTTCTAATCTTTCCTGTTTGAGATCAGGTTTACTTAATTTAAATCAAAAAAGGCTTCTTAGTTTTACAGCTGTTGGTGAGGGGGTGATGGAACGGTTCAATCAAGCATGTTAAGATTAACCAGTGGTTGATATGGTTTTTTTTGTTGTTTTTTTTGGTTGATATGTTTTTCTCTCTCTTAATCTCTTTGTAGACCTCATTGTAACTAGCCTACTTCATGCTGTTTGCTCTATATTGGAATCAATTTTCTCTATATATGCTCATGTAACACTGGCTCAGAATAAACTCATATTTCAGTTTTCTTGGGTTTCAATGATTTTTAGCATAACCAACATATATAAATAGTCACCTAACGAATGCTGGTGACATAGTGGGTTACTTGTTGATCTGCTAACCACAAGGTCAGCAATTCAACACTATCTGCCTTTCCTCCTTGTGTAAAAGATGAGGCTTTCTACTCCCATAAAGAATTACTGTCTCAGAAACCCCCAAGGGAAGTCCTGCCCTGTCCTGTAGGGTTGCTGTGAGTTGGCTTGGACTTCCTCAGTGGCAATGAGTTTAGTTTGAGAGTAAGTAAGGTCTAGGATAGTTCTCAGCGGGTCCCAAAGTGACGGGTCCATGTATTATCATCAACCAGGAAATGCTGAGCTTCTGTATTCTGGGGTTTACTGTCCATCCTGCAGGAGAAGCTAACTCTTGCCTCCTGAGGATAGTTGAGATCAGCCTCTCAGGTGAGTCTTTTCTGGTCTGGTCTTCAACCACGCACCGCCAGCTCAGTCCTCCCCTGTGGCTAGACAGTCCTGGACATGGCATTCCAAGTACTTCAAGAATAATTTTCACTGGAACCAAGAATAAAGATCCCCTTATTTAGAATAAGGTTGTTTACACCATACACCTCTGGTTTCCCCAAGGGGCCCTTCTAGGTTGGGGTTTCCAGACCACCCTTGTGTTCTCCGTTGCACACGTTCTTTGTGGGGAGGACAAAGTCCAAGCCATACAGACGTAGATGTGAGTATCCAGCTCTGCCATGGCCTCTAGTCATCAAAACACCAACCCTTCCATCAAAGCCTGCTCGGGTGTTATGAACTTTACTCTGGAAGCAGCATGGAACTGTAGGACCCAGAAGCACCCTACTTTAGAACCCCTTGTTTCCCACTGCCTGCTTCCCAGGGCTGGAATCACTGCCATGTATGTTATCAACTGCCTTCCCAGTTATGTGCATATCTTTGCGCCTTCATCCAAACTATGGATTAGAAGTGAGCATGTGGTCAAGGGAAGGACACAGTTGCAGCCCATTAGGGTGTTCCCCTCTGAATGGCACAAGTTTAATGTTAATAGACTCTAAGGACATCATGAAGGCAGCTCTGATCAATTGGATGGCAATTTCATTGAGTACACAAGAATGTCACAGTAAACCATATGCCAAGGTAGTCAAATGTCCAACAAGGACTCAAGACATGGTACAACCAATCTAGGGAGGAATTTGAATTCAAGGGTACCTCCTATTTGTAACCAGCACACCTAGCAAACTGAATTTACTAACTAGAAAGAGGAGCCAGACTGCTTTTTAAAAAAACAATCAATTTTGCCTGGTCCTTTTAATTGCTTCTACTTTGTATGTACTCATTAGCCTGATATAATCCTTTCTGGGTTGCTGTCAGTGATCATGCTAAAATGGATGGCCCATTATTTCTGGAATCCATCCTCTGGCCAGTTAAAAATTGAGGAAATGTATGTCTCCTCTACTTAACTGGCTCATCTCCCACAGCTCAACATTTTCTGATGGAGAAGTGATTCCTCCACTGTATAGTTGAGGAGCCCTACTGGTGTTGAGGTGCTGGAAGTTGGAATTGACCTGATGCCAGTGACGTTTGGAGTGGTGTAGGTTTAAGTGCTCAGCTGCTAATCCAAGGAAGAAGTATATCTCAGTCCAATCCAATTGATCTGACAGCCATCCATTTGCTCTGAGCTGCCATCACTCAGAGTTTCCATAAGTATTAATAGCCTGGGCAGTTCTATTCTACAGAGAAACTATGAGTCAGAATGGACTCAATGATGGTGGAGAGTCTAGTGTCTGCAAATACTTTCAGACCCTGAGCTATGTTTTTATACTAAACTCCTGTGCCTTTCTGGAAGCACGTAATTGCTTTCTTTCTTGCTACCTCTGCTGATAACACTTCTGCATTGCTTGAGCCACATGCTCTGTACTGACTGAAAATGATGAAAAGAAAAGTAAAGAGATTCTGTATTCTTCTTGTCCTCTTTCACATGACAAATGTCTTCCATGGGATGGCACCCTGTTTTAGCTTTCCCTGCTCTACATGCAGTTCAAGTTGCTCCTTGATGGCTAGTGATAGAATGAAGGATTGCCCAGAAAATCCACCAGCCAACTATGGCAATCACCACTGAGTCACCTACTTCTCAGCGAGACCTAAGCTCCAACTAGTGTTCAATTAGCCTTAACTTTTCAGAAGTGGGGCACCAGGCCTCTCTTCCATACAGGCTCCTCTGGGTAGATCTGTAACCTTTCAATTTGTATCTGATGGCTTGTTATGGCTTGTTTACACCACCAAGTAACTATTGCTTAGACTAGAACCTGGAATACACAGGTGATGGGGATGTAAATTCTATCTTCAAAATTGGACTGTGTACTCAAACTCTCGAAAAACGCCCTACTGGAGAGTCAATTCTATCTCATGGTGCTCCTACAGGATGGAATACAGCTGTCCCTGTGGGTTTGCAAAATTGCAAATCTTAATAGGAGTAGAAAGCCTCGCCTTTCTCCTGTGGGGCCACTGGGGATTTCAAACTGTTGACCTAAGGATTAGCAGCCCAGCACATACCTCACTGCACAACTGGGCTTCATAAACATTTGTGACCACTAGATATTTATTTGTCCACATAGATTGTTACTGAAATGTATTTTTTAAAGTCAACTCATTAAAATATTACAGTCATTTTATTCATTTAAATAACTATCATCCATTTCACAATTTTTTTACTCTCAGATTGTAAAAGAAAAATGTCAAAATAATGAGAAAAAATATGAGCATGTTCCTTTTGTGTAAGGATATGTATCTCTCCAAGGGATCTGAGCTGGAATAATTTCCTGTGCCAACTATTTTTCCAAGATCCTAACTTGTTTGGAACATCTCTTGGTAATTGGTTCCTATCCTTCTGGCATGCTACCTGTAAGCTAAGGCAGAAGCTAAGAAGGAGGAGTGGACTAGGGTGGAGTTGATGATGTTTTTAACATTACTTCACTAGCCTGCAATCCAAGCTCTTAGCTCCTGAGTCCACACATTTTTTATAAGGGCGTGTGGTTAATTTATTAAGGCTATTCAGGTCACACGATATGGGTTCTTTCTTATTCAAAAGTTAAGACCAGGCTATGCTAAAGAAATGGTGAGTTTGGAGTATTTCTCAGTGATTTAAAGCAGTGGCATCAGTCCATTCAAAATTCTGTACCGTCTATCTGAGCTTTCTTTCTGGAGGGAAGAGGACCTGAAGAAATTACTGATGCGGATCGAAGAGGACAACTTTCAGGATGGATTACAGCTAACAGAAGGGGGAAAACAATGAATTAATAAGAAACATTATAAACAGAGAAACATTTGAATGGTCAGGGATTTCATTTTACTCAGGTCCACAATCGATGCCCATAGTTATCAATATATATGTTAATATATACGTTCAATTAAATGTTATGAAAATGTCACGCTCGGCGTTATAGGGCTAGAGTAGTAGGTAGGTATGAACCACTGATCTTTCAATTAGCAACCCAATGCCCACCTTCCAGAGACACCAGGCTCCCTAATACTCTTTTAGGACTTGAAAGTGATTTGTGACAGATGTAATTTTGGACCATGTATAGCACTGAAAGGGTGACAAATCCATTCATTAGCTGGGGGTCTTTGGGTGATCTTCCATGATAAAGATGTGTAGAGTTGATTTGTAAGGATGCATGCATTGTCTTTTATGTTCTCTTACCGCAGATTTTCTTCTATTTGCTCCCCATCAGTAATTAGCTATGAAAAGCAAAGCAAAGCCCTTTGCAGTGGAGCTGAGTGCAACCCACAGCGATCCAGCATGTTACAGAGCAGAACCGCTCCGTAGTGTTTCCTTGGCTATAGCACAATGGCTGCTCAGCTGCTAACGGAAAAGGTTATGGTTTGAACCCAGCCACCAGCTCCACAGGTAAAAGAAGACCTGACAGCACGTTTCTGAAGCTATCACAGCCTAGAAAACCCTGTGGGGGCAATTCCACTGTGTCACCTGGTGGTGCTCTCCTTGTTCTTGTTGGGCGCCACCGAGTAGGTTGTGAGTCAGAGTGGCTCTATGCACAACAGAAGGAAACACTGGTGGCTATGCTATGCAGAGCCCACTGTTACAGCCAAAGCTCAATCCACTTGTGTAGGGCCCACCTCTTCTTCATGACGCCTCGGCTTTCCCCAGATGATGCCCTTTGTCCGGGACTGCTGTCTGCCGACAGCAGGTCTAACGTACGGGAGACGAAGCCTCGCCATGCTTGTCTCTGTGGCAGTACGTCCTCCCTGACAGCTCTGCTTGCTCTTTCAGCCATAGTGCTTTCAATAGTCTTTCCCAGCACAGTAATCCAAGTGCATTGATTCCTCTTTGTTTTTCCTTACTAAATATCCAGATTTTATAGGAAACCATAAAATATGTCATGGCTTGAGTCAGGCACATCTTAGTCCTCAAAGTAACCTCCTTGCTTCTCAACACTCTAAAGAGACCTTGTGCAGCAGAGTTTCCCAATATAATGCATCCTTTGATCTCTTGAACGCTGCTTCTGTGAGGACTGATTGTGGATCTAAGAAAGACAAAATCCTTGACAACCTCCACTTTTTCTCTGCTTATCGGGATGTTACCTTTTGTGAGGATTGAGTTGAGTTGTAAGGATTTTAGTCTTTTGTACACTGAGTGATAATCCACACTGAAAACTGCAATCCTGATTTTCATCAGCAAGTGCTTCAAGTCCTCCTCATGTCCAGCCAGCAAAGTTGTATTATTGGCATATCTCAGGTGGTTAATAAGCCTCCCTCTAGTCTTGATGCCACATTCTTCATATAATCTTCTTCAGACAATCTGATTATTTGTGCATACCTAACTTGAATAACTATGGAAAGAGGATATAACCCACATGCATACCTTTCCTGATTTTAAGCCATGGAGTATTTCCTTATGCAGAATTTGTAAGTGGCCTGTCTTCCTCCCTGGAGGCGGGACACATACTTTCTCTGCTATACATTCCTGTTAAGTGACATGGAGTTACACTAATGAAGCTTGAGCCCTGGAGTTGATGAAGATCCATGCCAGCGCTGAGATTCTTCCACCGCCACTGCATCCACAAGACTATCCACCCAATGGACTGTGATCGTCCTGCATCCAGCATCATTGCATGTGTTGCATGAGTTTGAAGAGGAATTTATAGACTGGTATCAGACATATCAGACTTAAGGATTTGATCTGGACTGAGCTGGGATGTTTTCTTAATATATAAGTGTTCTTTGTATAAAGCTCTTTCTTATACACATATGAGTGTCTATGAATTTATTTCTCTAATCTATCCAGACTGACACATACAGTCAGCTGCTACCTGAGAAACTGGAGGCTCAAGTCTACCCAGAGGGGTCTTAGAAACAGAGCCTGGTAATTCAGGTCTCACAAATGCATGATGAATACCCTCTGGAACACAGCTCTAGACTGAAACACGTGAGAGGACTTTAAATCTGAATGTACTACAGGGTCATTGTTTCCTAAGAGACCCTGTGTAGTGCCTTTTGTTAACAAGTACAACTTCCAACAGAAAATGTGGAAATTTGGGTCCATGCAGTAGCAGCTCAGAAGGCTTGACCACCCACTTCCAAAATGTCAAGCTGTTACAAAGCCTATGGAGCATCATTCTTCTCTGATGTTCGACTGACCACACATCAGATTAGACTCTCTGGAAATGGGTGGTTCACTATCATGTAGGTTCTTTGAGGACCAGAGGAACTATCTGAAGTCACCCATTATTTATTTTGCAGCCCAAAGTAAAATAGGTGGTCCTGGAAACCCACAAGGAGGAGTGAGGGGGCTCTGAGAAAATTAAAAGCAGCCCAGCTCACTGCCTCAAGGGGGCTTCTCTGGAGCTCTGGGTTTCCTCTGGGTTTCCAGGTCCAATAACCAAGCTCCTCCTGCAGTTGTTCCAAACCAACAAGCAGTACAAAGGTGACCCCCACCCATCATTTAATGGCTGGTCCATAGATCAATGACTCTGGTAAATGTCTGCCCAACAGAGGTGGTGAGACTCGAGTGGTTAGGGCAACTTTACCCACAGAGGCAGAAATAGAAGATACAAAGTTCAGACTTGAATATATATATATATATATATATATGTAGTGGGCATGTAAAACCAGAGTAGCCATTTAGAAGAGCAGTGCTGAATTGATTCTTGATTCTAAATATGTAATTGTTGATGGATATATTGATGAATTCTTCTTCCATTTTGAAAAGGAGTTGAGGATGTCACATACGCATGAATTGACCCTCATCTTAATACCAGGACTACAGATTCTATGGATGAACTGAGAAATTATCTTCTCTATCTCTCCACAGCCCACAGCCCCCCCTGACTAAAGCCAGGGCAGATTGGTAGACTCTGGAGGAGACTATTCCTGGCCCACTGAGTACTCTAGGCAGGAGTCAGTTCCCTGGTTAACTGTGGCCTCTCTGGTCTGTCAGGCATGTATAGAACAGGACCCAGCAGGTCAGCTTTACTAATGATTCCCATCAGGCTTTGCAATTTATAGTACACTGCAATGTGGTTGTGCTTTATTAACCAGTTCTTTGAATCCATCCCAGTGGGGTTTTTTTTATATAATAAATTGTTGCCTGTGTGCTGTATTTATATTACTTAACAAGTCTATTTTGTACAAGGCTGCTTGCTTTGTTGTTGAGCACACTGTTTAGTCTGGGACTCCATAATGGTAAACGGTTACATCAGGATGGAATTGCCCCTTGATCTGGCCTGAGTTTTGGAAATGTCTCTGAATGCCTCCAGTAGTCTACATGTGATTATAGAGAGAGGTCTACAGGTGGGATGGGTTTTCCCCGGCCCCACCTATTCATTCTAGATACACTCAGGAAATTGAACTTATTTCTACCAGCCAAATACACAACTTTATAGATGGTTCCTGATGGGGAGGTCCTGGTCCAATTGTAAATCAAAAACTGAATCCTTACCGGGAAAATGTGCCTTTCTTGCCAATGCCACAGAAAACCAGGGCAGCTCTCACAGAAACAGAATTGTTTACAAATAGATCCTGGAAAGGGCATGAGCTTCACTGGATTATTCTGATGCCAGAGAATGCTTTGAGAACATCATTAGGTCTCTTTCAGATGTCCACCCAGGTTTGCCAAAACAAGCAGGGAGCTGTCCAGGAAGCCCAGCAGCAACATTCGAATGCTATTGGTTTTATTGTGATGCGGGTCTGTCAAGTCAGCTCAGATTTGTGGTCACGTTATGAGTGCAGAAGCACATGCTGTCCCGTTCCGTGCCAGCCACCCAGCCATCTTCACAACCATTGCCTGTCTGAGATCACGGCTGCAGCCATTCTGACAAAATCTATCTTTTCTTTCTTTTACTGAGGGTTCGTACAACGCGTATCACAATCCATACATGCATCCATTGGGTCAAGCACATCTTTACATCTCTTGCCATCATCATTCTCAAAACATTTGCTTTCTACTTGAGTCCTTGGTATCAGCTCCTCGTTTTTCCCCTCCCTCCCCATCCCCCTCCTTCACGAACCCTTGATAATTTATTAATTATTATTATTTTGTCATATCTTACACCACCCGATGTCTCTCTTCACCCACTTCTCTGTTGTCCGTACCCCAGAGAGGAGGTTATATGTTGATCCTTGTAATCGGTTCACCCCTTCTACCCCAACTTCCCTCCACCCTCCGGGTATCACCACTCTCACCACTGGTCCTGAAGGAATCATCTATCCTGGATTCCCTGTGTTTCCAGTTCCTATCTGTACCAGTGTACATCCTCTGGTCCAGTCTGATTTGTAAAGTAGAATTGGGATCATGATAGTGGGGGCGGGGGCAGCATTTAGGAACTACAGGAAAATTGTATGTTTCATCATTGCTACATCGCACCCTGACTGGCCCGTCTCTTCCCCGTGACCCTTCTTTAAGGGGATGTCCAGTTGCCCACAGATGGGCTTTGAGTCTCCAGTCTGCACTCCCCCTCGTTTACAACGATATGATTTTTTTCTCATTCCAGATCCTCCACTTCACCAAACATGAAGCCAGTCTTCAGTGGTTGGCCCTCTGATAACATGATCAAAGTTGCCATCTGTCTTAGGCTGAGTACTCTCGCAAAGCAAAGTTGCTGCTCTTGTGGTTTGGTGCCATTGCATGAATTCTGACCCATGATGACCCAGCAGTACAACAGAATGGAACCCCACCTGGTCTGTGCCATCCTCACAATTGTTCCTGGGTTCAAGCCCATTGTTGCAGCCACTGTGTCCATCTATCTTGTCGAGGGTCTTCCTCTTTTTCACTGCTCCTCTGCTTTATCAGACCTGATGTCCTTCTCCAAGGACTGGTCTCTCCTGACAACATGTCTAAAGTACGTCAGTGTAGACTTGCCATCCTTATCTCTAAGGAGCATTCTAACGGTACTTCTTCTACAGCAGATTTCTTTCTTCTTTTGGCAGCCCATGGTTCTTTCAATATTCTTTGCCAAAATAGTAACTAAAATGCATTGATTTTGATTCATGTTATTGTTGTTGTTATGTGCCATCAAATCAGTTCTGACTCATAGAGAGCCCATGTACATCAGAAGGAAATACTTCCCAGTCCTGCACTGTCCCCAAAATTGCTCTTATGTATTTGGGGTTTGGGGTTGTTTTGAGCACATTATTGTAGCCATCTTGTCAAAGACCTTCCTCTTTTTTGCTACAGAACTAGTGATATTTATATATGTACATACAAAGAAATTTGTATCAAGAAAGTGACTCACACGGTTATAGAAATGGGCAGGTCCAGGTTTAAGCAGGTTTCAAGTCCATGGGTCAAATGTTCAGCTAGAAGCTTCTCCTGCAGCAGTGAGGGTTGATAAACCCAAGATCAGCGCAAAGCCCACAGGCTGGTGGCTGCAAAGGTGGATGAATCCAAGGTCAGTCAGTCAGATGATTGGCTTCCATGGACTCCAGGATCAGCAGGCGATATGCCAGGCTGTTGACTCAAGTTCAAAGAACTGGAGGTCAAGAAGCAAGTGGCAAGATCCAGACAGACAAAAAGCACAGCAAGCATTTCCATAATATACTTATCCTGGAAGGAGGTCACACACTCCAGGAAATTTTCTTTGAGTCGATTATCTCAGGGCTGTGACCTTAGTAAGGGTGTGGCATCCCATTCAATCTTACCCCATGATGGAGATGTACAACCAATTGGCTTCAATTACATTGTGTCGGGTTAGGTCACAGGGGGTGAAATAGTTTATTGTGCCAGCCTGGCCGATAAACACAAGTGGGATTAACTGAAGGGCAGAGAGATAAATGCCTTGGTGAGTCTCACCTTTCTTGTCTCTCACTCTTTGATCATCGGACCAGTGTGCGGCTGCCTTGCTTGTCCTGTGCCTCAATTTAAAGGCTACACTATCTGTGGGACCCCTAGCCTGTGGACTGTGTCGCTGTAAGTTGAGGTCCCTTTAAGACATCGCTGGAGCTGGGGACTGGCAGTTGGTGACCTGGCTGGCAGTTGGTGACCTGGCTGGCAGTTGGTGACCTGCCTTCTGATTGGCTGCTGTGCTGACATAGCCTAGCTCTGTCTATAAATAGAGGAAGACCTGGCAGCAGATCGGACTGGAATGACTGCTAGTCTCTCACTTCTTTCTCACGGCAGTGAATTGAATTGAGCCATTTGTAGTGTTTTATAATTTAACTGTTTCTTTCTTGTATTATATATTTAACTGTATATGATTTAACAGTTCATTCCTTGTTCTATATCTACTTATCTTTATAAATAAATATATTAAATTATCAGCAATTTGGTTTTATCTCTCTAGAGAACCCTGTCTAACACAGGAGGTTACTAAGTGTGAACTGCCAAGAATTCCTGCTCAGCCAAGTTGACACAAAACCTTAAGTATCACCCCATCCTTGCTTCAAGGGAGCACTCTGGCTGTGCTGACTCCAAGACACATTGTTTTTTCCCTCAGGAAGTTCATGCTACAAATGTTCTCTGCCAGCACCTCACAGGTGACACTTCTTCTCCTATCTTCCTTTATCCGTTGTCCACCTTTCCCATGTGGGCATGTTAGCTGATTGAAAAGATCACAAGTCAGACACACCTTCGCCCTCAAAGTGGCATTTTTGCCTTTGAACGCTTTCAGGAGTGATTGTTTTCAGGAGATTTCCCCAAGGCAATGCATTATTTATTTCATTTGTTCCTTTCTGTCCTTCACCTCCCTCCCTCTTTCTGCATCTCTCTCTCACTATTATAGTCATCCTAGTAGATGAAATATGTGATGAGAGAGGGTTATATGGGAACTCGGAACATTCTGTCCAGTTTCTCTGTACAAGTCAAATTTTTAAAAAGCACAATGTAGAATAAATTATAGACAGTAACTTTTGAAGATATCTCTTCTGAAATCAAACCTATTGTTCTCAAAGTGATTTCAACTCTCAGTGACCCTGTAGCAAAAGTCCAAATAGAAATGCCCATTGGGTTTACTAACCTCTAATTGTTGGAGTAGCAGACTGCCTCATCTTTCTCCTGTGGAAGCCACCGGTGGGTATGACGCACCAACTTCAGTATGCACTGGACCATATACTCACTCTTTCACAGAGCCACTATAAGCTGTCTTTTAATATTTTAAACTCTGAGACATTTGCCAAAATAATGCAATATGATCCTCTTCCACTCAATATAAAATACAATAAACTCAAATCTATGTATTTAGAGGTCAGGGAAAGCAGGAGAACACAGTTATTTCAGTGCCTCCCATTGTCACATAATGATGTCTCAAAACCTCTGGAGCTGCCTAGGTTTACACTGTTTAACTAAATCCCCTCAAACTGCTCTGTTTTCCCATGGTTAGATTTTTTAGCAAATTATTGAATATTTCTACTTTACTTCCATTTAAATAAAATAACTTCAAGTCTTCCAAATCATCCTCGAGGCAAAGCAAACCCCTGGTGAAAACGGGATGGGGAATTGCTCCCCCTGTTGATGACTGAGCATGTAGGCCAGGGGTCCTCAAACGATGGCCACATGCAGCCCGCCAAGGACATTTCGCCGGCCAGCCAGGTGCTTTCGCCCCGTTTTGGGTTTTTTACTTCAAAATCAAATACATGCAGTGTGCATAGGAATTTGTTCATAGTTTTTATAGTCTGGCCCTCCAGCGGTCTGAGGGACAGTGCACTGGCACCTGTTTAAAAAGTTTGAGGACCCCTGAATTCTAGGCCATCTGGTCCATTTATCCCTCTTGCCTGGCAGCCTGGAGATGTGTCCCCAGGGCCCTCCTGTTGACTGCTAGCTTGCTGGAGGCATAAAGTAGACAGGAAATTGGGGGGGAAGAGAAGCCAACTTCTTCCCTCTCCAACTGCTGCATCCTCCTCAGTGAAAGATGTCTGCGCTGGTATACAACCATCCCTAATGTCCCCTGGTGGGGATTACATTGTTGTTAACATTGTTCCCCAAACTCACTGTCATTGAGTTGATGCAGATCACATTGTACTTCAAGATAGACCTTCAAATGGTCTTTTTTGACAATGAACACAATGCCATTCCTCTTGATGCTGTCATTTCTGGCAGAGTAAACCGCATGACTATACGGTTGCAAAATTGCTAATACCCATCTGTATTAGTCTGGGTACTTTGGAGAAACAAATCCACAGCAACTCATGTATAAGAGAGTTGTATGTAAAGAAAGTGTGCATCACGAAAACATCCCATCCCAATGCTGCCCAAGACCACAAGTCCAACATTAACCCATTAACCCAACACCAGTCCACAAAGTCCTCCACCTCACAACACAGAGGCAATGATGCCGACTGCAGGAGGAAAGCTGAGTCAGTGAACGAACAAGCATCTCAGCACTAGCAGGGGTCTCCACACAGCTGCTCCAGCACCCAGGGCTGCATCGGGATAGGTCCATATAGCGTCTCCTTGGGGATGTCTTGTAGGAAGTCAATCTTGCAAGCTGAAGCAGGGAACTGCTAAGGCAGCTGCACCAGGTGCAACCATCACAAAACAAGAGACCCAAGACCTAGAAAGGTGAGTCTCACCCCCTATTTATCCCTCCACCTTTCAATTAGCCCCACATGTGATTATTGGCCAGGCTGGCACAATTAACTAACTCACCATCCTTTTCTGGTTACTACAGCCTAGGATATCAATCTCTACGTTTTCTCTTTCCTTTTTGATGATTTTCAATTTTCCTACATTCCAAGTCCTAATTATTAGTCGAGTTTTATAGCTGTTTCTTCTTACCTTGAATCAAATCCCATCAGGTCATGAAGACCCCAAAGGCTTTGTTTCCACACCCTTCATTCCACCACCATGGTCCTCTCTACTCGGAGAAAGCAGCTCTTTTTCTCCGTCCCCTTTAGAGTGCCCTCTCCCCGAGGGGCCTCTCCTCCAGCACAATCTCCAACAATGTTCTGCTTCCGGTCACTAGGCCTTCAGTTCCTGACAATGTTTCAAAACGACGCATACGATTTTCCGTGACTACTTCCTCTGAAGTGGCCAGCTGATTCCTTCCTCGCGGTCTGTTCTGAGTCTGGACGCTTCACTGAACCCTGCTCAACTTGGGTGACCCTGCTGCCATTTGAAATACCAGTGACATCGCTTCCTGCATGACAGCAACACACAATCCACCAGCATGGTGAACGGACAAATAAGTGGTAGTTTATAGGAGTAGAAAGTCTCATCTTTCTTCTAAGAAGAAGCTGGCAGCTCTGAATTTTGGAGCTTGCAATCAGCAGTCAACGCATGTGTCAATAGGCCACCAACATTCTCTACTATTTTTCTATTCATCTTTTGTGATTCGTACATTTTTTGACTAAAATAAAACAAAGCTGACTCACTGCAAAATAATTAAGTAAGCAAAAACCTGAAAATAATAAGAGCCAATATCCATTAGAAATATTCACTGCTGATAAATTTAATTGTCTACTTGGAGAAACAAAAATTGAGAGAATTGGCTAAAATCTATTACAATCCATGAAAACATTCAGCGAGATGCCTCTGGACAAAATCAGTTAACAAAAGTAAGTGTTTTGAAATATATCGATTACAACCAACTGGATAATGAAATGGAAGAAAATATCTCTACATCACCATATCAACCAAAACATAACTGGCATTGAAATAAATTTTAAAATAAATCTGTAAAACTTTCTTTGGGAACTGAAATTGTCATCGAGAATTTCGCAGTGAAAAACCTCTAATCTGTGATTTTGCTTAAATCCACATCATCCTACAAAAAAAAAAACAACAACAACAAATGTTTGCATCTTCAACCGTCTAAGGAACAGTCCCCTGAAACGTGATATCACTAATTCCTACAAATCTCTGGCTGGTGAGCTCCTGCTCTCTCCGTACCCCAGGATATTTCCAAACTGTAGGGCAGCTATCCTTGAACAGGGAAACTCTTCATTTCCCCCTTGCATCCAGCCCCTATGCTCTCTATGTAGTCTTTTTCCCTCTCTGCTAATTCCAAACTGTGCCCTATTGATGCTTTCGGAGTTAAGCACAAGCCTCTCCTCCAGATAGTTAAAGGTTTATGAGTAACAGCTCCTACTCTTTTAACTGCCTCAGTTTGGCAGGACGTGTCCCCATCAATGCCATGTCCGTGTTTTATGGGGTTTTAGAAAGGTGTAGGGAAGCGTTTTGGACGCAGGGCAGCCTACTGAATAAGGGTTGGCTAGGTCCAAGTGCTAAGTGGCGGATGCCCAGAGAAACTGCAGAACTGACTCATAGTGTGTTTACACCGCATGGGGCTGGCAAATAAGGGAGTCGGCTTTCTGCTAGCAGACTGGAACTAAATTCTTAGACACCAGAGCTGCCAAAAATGTCATCACGGGGTTTCCTGCTGCAGCCATTAACTCCATGTTACTGTCTTTCATCTGTAAGAAGACTGTGGGTCAAGCCCCAGGAGGTCTCCTGGGATACACTCTTCTAGCTGAGGCTCCTTTCTTACCCTGATGAAGGAAAATATTGATCCATGAATTTCATGGGTATCGAGAACTTAAAGCTGGGCAAGTTTGCAAGTGGTTCAGCATGTAGACACAGATACTCTGCTTGTCTGTCTGTCTGTCTGTCTTGGCACCATTATTTCAAACGAAGGCTTCCCCCTAGCTGCTGATACTGTGTGGATATTGGCTGTGGACAATAATCATGATGCTCTACTTGGATACTATCAATGTTCCCTCTCGTGATAATGGCATATGCCCTGTGCGCTGGCATCTTCTCTGCTCTCCATCATCAAGTGGATTTTGATCCAGAGCAACACAATAGAATAGACAAGAACTGCTCCTTGGGGCTTCTGAGACTACAAATCTCTACAGGAACAGAAAACCTCATTTTTTTCCTTGTGGAATGGCTTACTGGGTTTGAACCTCTGACTTTGTGATTAGCCAACCAAATCTTATTCCACAACACCACCAAGCCTCTAGGACCTCTTATTTCCTAAATAAATGCTCGCAGTTTTTGTTTTTGTTTTCCAAACATGTGCTTCAGTCTTCTAAAAAAGGAAAAGAAGAGAAGAAGAAAGGAAGGGAGTGAGGAAGGGAGGGTGGGAGGAAAAGGGGAAAACCAGCCACTGTGTGGAAACTGATAGAAACCACTTGTGTGCGATCATAGACTTGCACTCCGCCGGGCTCCCAATGGCTGTGACGTTTTCAGACGTAGATGGCAAGACAGCTCATCCCCGATGCCTCTAGATGAACTAATGGGTGGTCTTCTCAACATGCCTCAACATTGGAAGCATTTGGTCATGCCTACTGGCTTTTCCTGCTCCTGCATTCTGGGGGCGTGTGGCTTAGATGTTGAGCTACTAGACACGAGCTCAGTGGCCCACACCCTCCAACTACTCAGTGGGAGAATGATGAGGAAGCTGTCTGCTCCTATAAGTTTAATCTCAGAAACCCTGCATGGATTGGGATCAGGAAGAGTCAGAATCTGTTTCATGACAATGGGCTTTACAAATATTTTTTTATTTTTGTGAAAGCAAAAATCATGGCAGCATTACGTTTTGTTGCAGGGCCATTTTCATCCATTCTCAACCCAAACTATACTGTTAGCATGGGATCAACCCCAACTTGCAGAGACCCTGTGAAACAGAATAGAATTGCTCAATAGACTTTTCTAGTTACCAAGTCTTCCACTGGTGGGGGTCAAAGTTCTGTCCTTTTAGTGAACAGCTTGTCCATTGAGCCACTAGGACGTTCTTTGTTTAATGAGCCCCAGATACGACTAACCATAAGTCAGCAATAGGAGCAAGCCAACCACTCCTTATGAGAAAGGAGAGGCCACAGGCTCCTGTGAAGACTCACAGCTTCAGACCCCTGGGGAGCAGTTCTACTCTGCCCTGTAGGGTCCCCATGAGTCAGAATTAACTCAATGGCTGTGAATGTGTTTGTTCTCCGTGAAGCATCTGGAGCAACTGTCAGCCCCATTGATGGGTCCAAAAGGTGGCATGGAAAGAGATGGCCTCATTACACTGCTATCCACTAACCCAGCCCCACCCCCCTGCATCTGGCCCCCACCTCTAACTATACAGTCACTCTGGTCTTAGCCAACTAGGCCCTTGTCCACAGCTGCTTCCACAAGTCAATTCTAATAGCACTTGTCTGCTCTGAGTTGTTGCCACTGAAGCTCTAGGCTCTGTCTCATGGCTGACACTGTGGCTACATTTCTGGCAACTGTCTCAATGGAAACCAAACCAACATGGAAACCCGGTGATTAGGACAGCTTTCGGGTCCTAGTTGATCCTGTGCTGCACAACCAGGCCAGCAGAAGAGGAGCTTGTTAAGGAGCTCTGTGACCCATGTGGGTAGTCAGGACTCTGAGCACTCATGCATTCCGGTGTGGTGAGGTTAACTATTTATTCATACCTCCTCACTTACTAAAAGAAAACACCCCATTCGGTAGGTGAGATAGAGTTTTACACAAAATATTTTTACTTAGCATGAGTGCTGACAATGGGGTAGGCAGAATGCCTTCTACAGCTTGCATGAAGTGTGACCTGGTCAAAGATCAGAAGCTATAGTAGCACACCATTTATGCTTCATGGGATACTTTTATGTGTGTACAAAGCAAACAAATTCATTGCCATTGAGCTCAACTCAGACCAATTCTACATGATAAGATGCTTCTGATGCTGTTAGGTGCCATGAAGTCAGTTCTGGCTCATAGTGACAGTATGCACATCAGAAGGGAATACTGGCCAGTCCTGTCCATCCTCACAATTGTTCCTGTGCCTGAGCCCATTATTCCAGCCACCATGACAATCCACTTCCTTGAAGGCCTTCCTTCCTTTCACTGCCCTCTACTTTGCCAAGCATGATGTCCTTCTCCAGGGACTGGTCTCTCCTGACAACATGTCCAAAGGATAAAGATTAAGTCTCTCTATCCCTTCAACGAGCTCCAAAGTAGGAGCATTCTGGCACTACTTCCTCCACAGCAGATCTGTTTGTCTTCTGAGCAGTCCATTATACTTGCAATATTCTTTGCTCGAACTACATTCAAATGCATCGATTCTTCTTTGGTCTTTTATTAAATGTCCACTTTTCACATGCGTATGAAGCAATATAAAATAACATGGTTTGGGGCAGGCACACCTTAGTCCTCAATGTAACAGCTTTGCTCTTCAATATTCTAAGAGGTCTGGCAGCAGATTTACCCAATGTAAAGTGTCATTTGACCTCCTGACTGCTGTTTCCATGAGCATTGAGTGTGAAGCCAAGCAGTAAAAACCTTGACAACCTCAAACTTTTCTCCATTTTTCATGATGTTATCTAATGGCTACGTTGTGAGGATTTGGGTAAACTTTACAATGAGTTATAATACTTAAGGCTTCAACCCATAATCTTCTTCACTAAGTGCCCCAAGTCCTCTTTACTTTCAGCCAGCCAGGTCGTATCATCTGCATATCACAGGTTGTTCATAAGCCTTCATC
>NW_022111373.1:147135332-147183793 GCF_000313985.2 Echinops telfairi
AATGAGGAGCTGATGCCAGGGGTTTATGTGGAGAGCAAATGTTTTGAGAATGATGAAGGTAATAAATGTACAAATGTGCTTTATACAATTGATGTATGTATGAATTGTGGTGAGTTGTATGAGGCCCCAATAAAATGATTAAAAAAGAAAGAACTTGTGCACTTTAGATGACACCATGTTGCTTTCTCATAGATTGTTAAAATAAGTTTCTTTTTATGCCTGAATAATACACCCTTACATAGATGTGCTAATTTATATATTCATCCACTTATTAAAGGTCCTTTTTGGAGGATTCTGACTACAGCTGCTATGTAAAGGATTTTGTGTGGGCATGATTTCAATGCATTTGTATAAATGTTGAAAGAGTGATTGCTAATCCTACAGGAAGATTACGTTTAACATTGTTAGAACCTGTCAGACTGTCTTCTAAATGGTGGTATCAATTTGTATTCCTACCAATAACTACGGGAAGGGACCCCATGGGAAACCTCTGTCCTTTGTGAAGGACTTTGGGAATAGTTAAAACAGCCTTCAGTATGGAACGCAACTCAATGGAGACAAAACAAAGCAACAACACCTCACAACTGGACTGATAGGTAACATTGTCATAATGAAAAAAGATTGAAGGTACCAGGAATGTCATCCTGCTTGGATCCACAATCAATGATCATGAAAGTAACAGTTAAGAAATTAAGTGACCCATTTCCTTGGATAAATCTGCTGTACAAGTCCCCTTTCAAAGCACAGAAAAGCAAGTATGTCCCTCTGAAGACTAATGTGGACCTAAAACCAACCTTGGTCCTCTTAGCTCCCTCGTACACCTGTGAAAGACAGACATTGAATAAGCAAGGCTGAAAAAAACCAATGCATTTAAATTATGGTGCCAGCAAAGAATATTAAATGTACCATGGATAGCTAACACAACAAACAAATCCGTCTTGGGAGAGGTCCAGCCCAAATACTCCTAAGAAGCAATCATGGTGAGACTCGGTCTCACATGTTCTGGACATGTTAGAAGGAGTAGACTGTAAAAAATAGGAAGAGCCTCAGAAAATAAATGGACACAGTGGCAACAACCATGAGTTCTAACGCAGGAATATTTGTGAACATAGCACAGGACTGGGCAGTATTTAGTTCTGCTTTCCAGAGGGTCTCTATGAATCACAACCAAATCAATGACACTTAATAAAAACAACTTAGAAGGCCAGTGAAAAAGAGGACACTCGAACAAGATGGATCGACACCCTGGCTGCAATAATGGGCTCAAACATGGCCAATGTGAAGACTGGGGAGTGCTTGGTACTGACTCAGAATCAGGATCACTTCGATGGCACCTTACAACAGCATTTAAAGTCCTCTTCTGTATCTGGCTTCAGTTTTAGGCAGCCCTATCTATGTGTTGCTACAATCATTAAAACATTATCCACAGTCAGATTTTACTTACATATCAATGCCATTGCTTGATTAATGACTATCCTATTGCCTTACCTTTCTTTGGAATGGGCACAGATGTTTATCTCTTCCAGTCAGTTAACCAGGTAGCTATCTTCCAAATTTCTTGTCATAGACAACTGAGTGCTTCACTGCCTCACCAACTTTTTGAAACATTCCAATTGGCATTCCACCAATACATGCACCCTTGTTTTCACTGATGCTTCCAGTGCCTCTTGGACTTCTTCCTTCCTTGCTTCTTGATTAAATGCTATTTCTTGAAATGATTGAACATGAACCCAAACATATGGAATGGGGGTTTGCAGTGTCTGTGCATTCCTTCCATTTTACTTTGATGTCTTCTTCATCTTCCAATGCTTTCTCCCATGGAAATATTCATTATTTCAAGTAGAGGCAAGTTTTTTTCTTGTTATTTCATTTTGAGAAATGCAATAGTGCCCGTCCCTTTTGGTCTTATAACTCCAGGTCTTGGTGCACTTCAGTGTGATACATCACCGAGTCTTCCAGAGCTGCCCTTTGCAATTGTCACTTCCCCTCTCTCACTTCAGTTCTCCCAGGAGCTTTAGCTTCCTTATGTCAAGAGCAAGTTTCAAAGTCTCTTCCATCATCTATTTTTCGTTTGATCCTGCCCTTTAATGACTCTGTCTTCCTTCATGCATGACACTCGTGATGTCACTCCACACCCCCTCTGCTCTTTGGCCAGTAGTGTTCAATGAGTCAAATCAATTCTTAAGCTGGTTTCTAAATTCAGGCGGGTGATACACAAGGTCTTTTTCTTTTTCTTTTTTCTTTTTTTTTACTCCGGTGAGCTTGTTTTATTTTTCCTCCAGTTCATCTTTAACTTGCTTATGAGCCATTGATGGTCTCTTCCACAATTGCCCTCTGACCTTGTCTGAGCTGACCGTGTTGGGCTTCTGCATTATCTGTTTCCACAGATGCAGTGGATTTGATTCCTGTGTGTTCCACACAGCCAGGTCACCAGGGTAGCCGCTGTTTAGGTTGTTGTGCAGAAGTATTTAAATGAAGAAACCATGAAATCTTCACCATTGCTGCTATCACTTAGATCAGGCTCGAGAGCCATGTGTGGTTCTTCGGTAAGTGCATGCGGCTCTGAAGTTAGATTGAAACATTTTAAAGGACATCACCCAGACAATGGTGATTTCATTTGTGGGCAGAAATATACTTATGGGTCTCAAATAATTTCTAAATTGTGAGAAAAAGGTTTGACTCTTCCATCTCAAAAGTTTGATGACTGCTTACCAAGATCATATTTTCACTAATAACTTTCATGTTCCAATCACCAATCATTAGCAATGTATCTTGATTGCATTTTAATCAATTATACATTAAAGACATTGGTAGAATTCTTGGTAGAATTGTTTAAGTTCTTAGTGTGGACATTTGAATAATCTCTACAGTAACTAGTTTTATTTGTGGGTATATGGATATTGTCCTATCACAGATTACATTGCACTTTATGATAGCTATGGAAATGTTCTTTTTAACAATGAGTGGGATGCATTCCTATACAATGTGATATTCCTGGCATAGTAAACCAGATTATTCAAAATGGCCAGTGCCAGTCCATTTCAGCTCACTAATCCCTAGGATGTTGATCTTTATGTGTCCCGTTTCATTTTCAAACACTTACAATGTTCCTAAGTTCAGACATCATGCATTCTAAGTTCTAATGATCAATGCATGCTTGCAGCTGTTGTTCTTATTCTGAGTCATAAAGATCCTGAAAGATATATACCATCCATGTCCTTAAAGCTGACTAATTTGAAGAGACCTCTCTTTTTTTTTGCCACAGACATATTTTGAGTTCCTTCCAATCTGAGGGGCTCATCTTCAGGCAATATATAAGACAATAATCTGCTCCTAGTCATAAATTTTTCCAGGGGCTAATTTTCAGAGTGGCTTGTTTCTTTTTAATAGTCTGTCTTAGTCTCAAAGATCCTCTGGAACCTGTCCACCTGGGTGACCCTACTGGCATTTCCAATACAAGTACCATGGCTTCCAGGGTCACTCAAGCATTCAATCCATAATTGTTCAACAAAATGACAGATGTGTTGTGGAAACCGACAGATCGCTCCTGATTATCAATAAATGAAATGAAAGAATGGTAATTCCAGCACACTTCCTTGTGCTCATTCAACATGTGTAAATGGATCGAGAGGCAGTTGTGCAAACAGAATGAGGGACTACTGCATAATTTAAAATCAAGAAAGGTGTGTGTCAGGGTGGAATGCTCTCACCATGGTGTTCAATCGCTGAGAAAATCATCAGAGAAGCTGGATTCTGTGAAGAAAAAATGTAGCATCGAGATTGGAGGGACTTGAGTTACTTGCTGATGAAGATTCAGGACTGTGCTTTAAGTATATGGATGAGAACGCACTTTAAAGAAGAGCAAACTCCAAAACTGGCAAAACAGGTGACATCATCATAAGTGGAGAGAAGATTGTTGTTGTCAAGGATTTTGTCTTGGTTGGTTCCACAATCAATACTCTGGGAAGCAGCAGTCAAAAGATCAAAAGATGGGTTGCATTAGATAAATCTACAGCACAAGATCTCCATGGAGTATTGAAGAACAAGTATGTTATTGTGAGGGCTAAGATAGACCTGACTACGTGAGGCAATTGAAAATCTCAGGGCTTGGGTCAGGATGGAGAATGTGGCCAGCCTATAGAACCCTGAAGAGAGACATTCCAACTTCCCTCTCATCATCCACTCCTTTCTCCTTTTCTGATTTTCCATTGACTGCACCCATTCAGAAGCAAAGAGATGCCCAAGGCCAAAAGTAGAAGGATGGATGTGGAAATGGAAGACCAAATGGAGAATACTCAGTATAGGGGTGAAGGGATTTCAAGGAAAATGCGTGGCCTGTCTAGGTTGCATGATTGCTAGTTGCCATCAAGTCAGGACATGGAACAAAGAATGTCATTGCTGGTGTCAGATGGATCTAGGCTCAAAGCAGAGAATACCACAATGATGTTTATTTGTGTTTTATTGAATATGCAAGACCATTGGACTGTGTGAATCATAACAAATTAAGGAGAGCCTTGAGAAGAATAGAAATTCTAGAATATTTTATTGTGTTCATGTGGAACCTATACATGGATCAAGAGAGACTTGTGCAAACAGAACAAGACAATACTGCATAGTGTAAAATCAGGACATGTGTGTGTGAGGGCTGTGTTCTCTCACCATACTTATTCAATCTACATGCTGAGAAAACAATCACAGAAGCTGGTTTATATGAATAACACAACATCAGAATTGGAGAAAGTTTATTAATAACCTGTGATATGCAGATGACACCACCTTGCTTGCTGAAAGGAAGGGAGACTTTAAGGACTTGCTGATGGATATCAAAAATTGCAGCCTTCGATATGGATTTCAAATTAATGTAAAGGAAACCGTCATCTTCCCAACTGTATCAATAGGTAACATCAAATGAAAAAAAGATGGAAATTGTCAAGGATTAGGGGCACTTGGATCCATAGCCAGTGGTCATAGAAGTAGCAGTCAAGAAATCAAATGACATCTTGCATTGGGTAAGTCTGCTGCACAAGACTCTTTAAAAACAAAGATGTTACTTTGAGGATGAAGGTGCACCTTGGCCCAACCTATGGTATTTTCAATTGTTTCACATGTACATGAAAGTTGGACATTGAATAAGGAAGACCAAAAAGAATTCGTGCATTTGAGTTTTGGTGCTGATGAAGAATATTGACAGTACTAAGAACTAACAAAAGAACAAGCACCTCTCTCTGGAAAGACAGAGAACGAGGGCGCTCCTTAGAGCCAAGGATGGAAAGACTTCTCACATACTGTGGACATGTTTGCAAGAGACCCATCCCTGGAGCAGGGCATCGTGTTTGGTAAAGCAGAAGGGCGGCGAAAAAGAGGAAAGTTCTTGATGAGATGGATTCGCACAGTGGTTGCCACAATCGTCTCAAACATAAGAACAAGTGTGAGGATGGCACAGACTAGGATGGTCATTCTGTTGTGCACAGGATGGCGATGACTCAGAACTGACTTGATGGCAACTGACAGCACCGACAACAACATCATGTCAACTTCCCCAAGGGAAACAGAATGTAAAGCAGCCCAGTCCTCACCACCCTCACAATAGTGAGCACGCTGAGGTCCGTGGTTATAGCGATTGTGTATTTAGAGTGCCTTGCAATTGAGGGTGCTCCTCTGTGGCATGATGTTGGACAACATTCCATCCACACCCAAAGTGATTTCTATGGCCAATTTTCAGCAGGATCTCACCAAACTTTCTTTCTTAGACTTTCTCAGCCTGGAGGTTCTTCTGAAACCTGTCCACTCTGGGTGACCTTGCTCATAGGTGAACCAATGATGGCTCAGCTTCCAGAACTATAGAAATACACCAGCCACCACTGGACCACAGACAGGTGATGGTTCGGATGGGTGGACGTGTGCAATTTAAATGGCAGGTGGCCAATATGAGTCATGCGGAGAAGGCTGAAGTCTGTGTGATACGGAGGGCATTTCCCGTTTCTCAATAGGGCCAACAGCTACTTGTTAAAGAGCCGGTAATACTGTAGCCAGTCATTAAAACGTAAGTAACTTAAGATGAAGCTGCAGAGAGAGAATTTACACCATTGAAATTGGCAATCCCTGGGATGGCGAGAATTTGTCCTACATACTTCTGATGTGTTGTCAGGAGAGACTCGTCCCTGGAGGAGGACATCATGCTTGGAAAAGTAGAGGGGCAGTGAAAAAAAAGGATGAATTGACACCGTGACTGCAACGATGGGCTCAAATATAAGGACAATTGTGAGGGTGGTGCAGGACCAGCAGTGATGTTTTCCTGTCGTTCATCGGTTAGTGATGGGATAGAACTGACTCCGTGGCACGCAACAACAGCAAACGTGGGCTTCTCTTGTCCCCATGGATCCCTGAGCCATTTTAGCATAGACCACGGGGCATAACGAACCAGTCACAAGCCAGAGATCTCAGAAGGGAAGTCTGGGCCTTGCAGTGAATCTACTTATCCTTGAGTCGGGGGACAGGTGTCAGCATGGGGGCAGTTGGTGGGGAAATAAGTGAGATAACTCCGGCTGGATGACTTAAATGTGTAGCGGAAACCAAAACCCTTTTAAAAAAATCTAGTAGCAAAATAAAAGGATGAGAATAACTTCCACATCCACTTCTTAATGTTTACAACAGTTGATCTAAAATAGTCCGATGTACAAACTTTCACTGAAAGTACAAGAAAAAACGTTATTTAAAAAAATAGTCCTTGTCCTACCTTCATGTGTTCCATGATTAAATAATCAAGTAAAATGAAGGAAGAGGATGTATGCCGGAATGGTTAAGGATACCGGAATGCCAGTTCAATTCCCAGCTCAGCACCTCCCTAACTGTATGATGTGGGGCAAAGAAGTCAATGTATTTCTTTTTGTGACTGATAAAACAGGACCGACCCAAAGGACATTCACAAAGGATGGTGAGGGGCGTTCCACAGCTCTGCCTGCATGATGCTCCAGGCAGGAGACGTTAGTGTCTCAGAAAGAAGCGATAGCTCTGAAGTCAGTCCAACATGCAGGCAGACTTCGGAGATAGACATTGCAAACTAATTTTCAAACCACAACAACAAAGTCAGTATCACAAGAAAAACAACTCTCGTGAATTTTTGCTTGTTTCCCAGTGCCTATAAAAGTTGACGTTCTATAAAGTGCGTGGTGGCGTTATGGAAAAGTTGGAAATATTTAGAGAATGTGACACTGAGAAAGGAAGTGAGCACATGCTGTTGGGAAAAATGCCTCTTGTCGACTTGCTCGATGCAGAGTTGCCACAAATCTTCCCTGTATAAACAGGGCAGTATCTTCACAGCACAGCCATGCAAAGCACAGTCAAATGAGCTGGGCCTGTACTCACATTCTAGAACAGACGTTTGCAATTAAGTACAAATGCGGGGCCCCTCAGTAGGCTACGGGAGGTGTGAGACAGAAGAGCATCCAGAAGGACAGAGGTTCTGGACTGAGAAGGTGGTAGGTCTCAGTTGCTACCGACTGGGAGAGATAAGCCCGGAAAGGGCTCATAAATTCACACGTGGAGCACTTGTCAATCAGACATCGGTCTGGAGATGTTGCATACGGGAGTCCATCTCAGGACACAGTTCAATGTGGATGTAGAAGCGTGAGCATTCACCATTGACATGTCAATGGTCAAGGGTCTGGTGAGGCCACAACAGGAGTTGGTGAGGACAGAGGGCACAGAGCCCAGATCATCCAATAGCAAGACATCAAGGAGGAAACCCAGAATTCCCAGAGGGGAATTCCTTATGAGAAATGGCGACAGATCATGGTATCCGGGACTCCGAGAGAAGAAAATTAATCGAGAAGGGTTTTCTGGGTATAATGTCGCTGGTTCCATTGGAATTAGCACAATTGAGATGATGTGTACCCAACATGGATTCACATAAGCTTGAAAGAAAGGCAGGAGGGAACATGGAGATGGTTTGTATGGAGGATACTGGGTGCAGTGTGCTGCAGATTGAAGCTGTCCCCCCACAGAGTTGTTCTGATCTCTGAATGTCTGTCTGTGAAGGGAAACCTGTTTGGGAATGTGGGTTTTAGGTTATAAGCTGAATTCTTTCTAAGTGGTTCTTATATAAAGGGAAAACGGACATGAAGAGACGAATACACACAGGGGCAAACATTAGAAGCTGAAAAAGACAGAGAAATATGAGGAAAGCAGGAGGTAGAGGAGGAAAGGGGAGTTGGGGAGCAATCCGTGGATACAGGAGGCAGGAGGGAGCACTAGAGCTGATTGTGATGATGTCTATACAACCCTTGTTAGAAGTGGTTTAACTATGGAAGAATGTGATATGTGCATATTATATTGAGAAAACTGCTTTAATTAAAACAACAACGAAAAGAAAAGAAACCAATCTTGACCTACGGTTACCATGGGTGACGGGGAAGAGTTTTGGCTTAGGGGGCATTGAGTTCATTTTGATGGGGGTGCAACAACTTGGAGGGGGATACCAATAATGGTTGCACAACGTGAGGAGTATAATCAATAGCACGGAATTATCCATGTAGAAGTTGTTGAATGGGTGAATGTTTTGTTGTATATATTTTTGCCAAAATAGAAAAGGAATACATGAATATCAATGAGTATAGGGGAAAGGAAAATGTTATGAAATTGATTGTGGTGAAGATTGTACAAATTTTCTTGATAAGGTTGAACTAGTGAATTGTATGATATGTGTTCCTCGACGTACCCTCCTTGCTTTCAACACTTATAGTCTAAGGTTGTGGGTAGCAGATTCGTGTAATGAAACATGTCCTGTGATCTCTTGACTACTGTTTCCAAGAGCATTGAGGGTGGATCCAAGCGAGACAGTATCCTTGACAACTTCAACCTTCTCTCAGTTGAGAAGAGTGGGAACTTGAGACTATAATAACAGCCACAATCACAACAAAAGATAAGGGTGTTTGTTTGTTTGTTTTGCCAATTAAGCTAAAATGGTTATGTTTTAGTAAACATATCAAACAAAATAGTGCTATAGATGAAATTTGGAATTCAATGTCAGGCCATGGCACAGAGAATTCCTAGGTGTTTCTGTTGACAACAGAAGTAAGAGTCTCATGGACCCAGGTTCTGACATACATGGCCGTGGCTGTCTTCTACAAAAAGCAAATTCAGCTTTCATGGTATATACCTAGTGTGGCATGTTAATAGTAAAGATCTTATGCTTGATATAACTTATGAAGATATAAGTGGGATGGATTTTTTTAAATATAATTATCACGTTATTTTCCTGACTTCATTGGAAAGATCTGGGAAATCTAACCCCAATACATAAATGGACTATGTGTTATCTTCTTGAAATTCCCACTCAGCGTTTGACTGAGCTAAATAGCAGAAGCTTGGGAAACGGATGTCTATGGGGTTATTATAGAATGCGTGTTCAAGAATGGAAAATTGGAGACTCCGGGGTTCTGAGCTTGAAGCTCACTCTTGAGAAAAATGGCCAGTCTAAAAAAGAATGAATGATAAATTCCCATGATTTGGTAGAACTATGCCAGCTATGAAAGTGAATTAGGGTTCCATTTATTTATTTATTTATTTTGCAATGACCTTGGCTTCTAAATTTATCCATCTCCCCAGGGTTCTTGCAATTGAAATCAGCAAAGAGGAGGATGAGCTTGGATTCCATCCTGTCCCAGGGCTCTAAGGGACAAACACAGACCCTTTGCCCTGACTTGGCTTTCTTTCAGAGTCCTCGAAGTAGCATTTCTGCTAAAGGAAGTGGCTCTGAGCTCATAGGTCCAACTTGATTTGCACACCTCTGCTCATCTGGAGTGATAATGACATTACAGACAGTCCCCTATGCATGTTTCATTTTCAGCATATATGACACACACACACACACACACACATATATATACATTTCTGAATATTTTATATCTGGATGCATATGTACACACAGAATTTTATGATGAGATATATATACATGTTCCAAAAAGTTTATTAAAAATCAATTTTCTATCAATACAATTTTTCCACAAACTTGCTGAAGTGCTCTTATTCATACACACATACACACACACACACACACACACACACTCATCAAGTCTACTTTTTTAGATGTATTTTTAAGTGACACCCATTACACTAATCATCTTGGACAGTACCCATTACCAAATTTTTATCACCATCATCAAGTAAAATTTTGCTGAGTATATTTCAAAGATTATTTCAGCAGTGCATCAACAGGAAACTCTTGTATTCCCAGGGTGGTTCATAAGAGGATGTAAAACAAGGGCTCTCCTTGCTGATTTCACACACAGATCTTGGCTGAAAGCAGAGAATACCCAAGAAATATTTACCTGTGTATTCATTCCTAAGCAAAATTATTTGACTGTGTGTAGCATAAAAAATGTATATATAACACTGGAAGGAATTCATCATCTCTATATCACCAGAGCTCCTTAAAGTATTCTAGAACACATAAACAAAGCTGAAATACTTAATGATGAAGGTCAGACTACAGCCGTCAGTATGGGGTGTACCTCAACATAAAGAAAACAGAAATCCTCAAAACTGGGCCAAGACAGAACACCATTATGAACAAAGAAAATACTGAATTTATCAAAGATCTCATTTCACAGGGATCCATAACCAACACCCCAGGCAGCAACTGGTCAAATGTTAAGCAAAGGAGTGCATTGGCAAATTTGCTGCAAAAGGCCTTTTCAATGTGTTCCACAAAAAGACCTCATCGTGTGGTGTGAGGTCTGCCTGACTCACAGCATGGTGTTTCCAATGGTATTGCCTCAAGCTCTGAACGCTGGGCAAAGAATAAGGAAGACTGAAATGAATTGGCGCCTTCGGATTGTGGTGTTGATAAAAAACATGAAATATAGCCTGGATTGTCAGAAGAACAAACAAATCTGTCTTGGAAGGACAGCCAGAATGCCCTTAGACATATATGCATGTGGGCTCCATCTCAAAATCTTCAGGACATGTTATCAGAAAGGGCCAGTTTTCTGTAGGAGGCCATGCATGCTGATGAAGTGGAGGGTCTTCACAATGGAGGCGGGCCTTCAACATGGTAGGTGAGCACAGTGGCTGCAGTCATGTGTTCAAACACCCCAACAAACATTGTGAGGCTGGCCCAGGACCAGGCAGGGTCTCGTTCTGTGGACGTAAGGTCACCATGAGTCAGAACCAACACAACCGCCCCTCACAGGACATGGATACTCAATGCTTCCTAAACAATGACAGCTCATTTCCTTCTACCTTCCTGCCTGAGAAATTGTAGGCATACACATCATAAATTCCTTTAAAAAAACAAATCATTTTCAAATAAAAAGGAAAAGAAAACTCTCTGCCATCTAGGCATTCTAAGTCATGGTGACCCTACAGGACAGTGTAGAACTCCCCCTGTGGGTTTCTGTGATTGTAACTCTTTTTTTTTATTCCTAACCACTGTCTTAGAACAAACTTCAGACACGCTACCATTCAACAATTCAGCTGTCAAGCCAGGTTGTACAATCACTACCATAACCCATTTGGAAAACATTTTCAACATTTTCGTCCTTCTGGTACTCCTTGATATCAGCTCCACATTACCCCACCACTACCACCTTTCCTGTCATAGCCCTTATCTAGTTATTGTTTCTATAGATCCACCCAACCTGGGCTTCATATACCAAAAACAGAAAAATACATGACAGAGAACCAAGAACACTAACCCAAGTTTGGAAAATAAAAATACACACAGATCAGGCTCAAAGGGTCACAAAAGGGAGATAAAATATCAAGGTTTTAACCAGTCAAGCCAGATTTATCATTTAATCTACTATGATCACTGCTACAATGCGCTCGGTCTGAAAACAAGGTTCTTCTCATCTCTCCATTATGGTCAGAGGGAGATCAGTGGAGGCACATTCCATGGCTAGATCCTGAAAATGTGTTTTGGGTTCCACTATCATTCATAGCTTCTGTGAGCAAGCCTGAATAACTCTTCACAGGAGTAGAAAGCTTTTTCTTTCTCTGAGGAGCAGATGCTGATTTTGAACCGCTGACCTTGCCAGTCTCAGCCCAATGTTCAACCACTGAGCCACCAGGGCTCCTTTTTCCAAAGCAGATCATTATTCAAATACTTGTATTTTGTGAAGACGATCTAGGGATTTGAAATATGGCTGTTATCAATTTTGAACTGGCTAACAAGTATGCATTTATTTTCAAATGACAGCTCTTCATTTCACGTTATCGGTGTCTGGCTGTGCTCTCTGGGCTCACCGACGACATAAAGACTGGCTGAGAACATCTGAGGTCTTCATCGCCTCATAGTTTGGTTGGTTTGTGAGAGGCTTGATACCATTGCCTGAAGATAATTCAGTGATGTGATAAGAGTCTAATGCTATCACTGGATTTGCCATTTGCAGAAAGACGTGCTCCACAGTTACTAGAGCCCTGAATCTCTGGAAGAACACAGAAGACCACACAGCTCACACACAAGCAATATGTGAGCTCTTCTCCCCAAGGTCAAATCACAAACATGAGCAGAAGATCATGAATGGACTTGTGCATGTGCCCATATAGCTACCAGGTCAAGACAAGGGCATGTGGATGTGTCACATATGTATCACTGTGTGTATAGATTTATGTGAGTCTGTGATATATATCGGTGTGTATGTGTATGTATATATGTTCATATGTGTATATGCGTATTCATATATACCCATATATGGGTGCACATGTATGTGGATAAGTTTAAAAGTATCCCCATCATTTCTCTCTACCATTGAGTCAATTCTCACTCATATCAACCCGAGAGGACAGGGTTGAACTGCTCCTGTGGGCTTCTGAGGGTGGCTTCTGTGGGCAGAGGCACGGCAGTGTTTCACTGTGCTGGACGTACGGTCACTGAATTGGAACGGACCCAGCAGCACATAACAACAACAAGCCTCGGCCTTCTCCAGCGGAGTGTTGGTGGTTGTGAACTACTGACTTTGCAGGTAGCAGCTCAACATATGGCCACTATACCGCCATGCTCTTGTTGTCATTCGGTGCTATCCTCAAAGGACTTCCTCTCTTTCACTGCCCCTTCACTTTGCCAAGCATGGTGTCCTTCTCCAGGGACCAATCTCTCCTGATGACATGTCTGAAATTTGTGAGATGCAGTCTGGCCATCTTTGCCATGCGGAGCATTCTTTCAAGTGAGACTAGTATAAGGCCACTCAAATCAACTCAACGGACTCCCATGAAATAATAGAAAACTTCATTAAACAAAAATGTCAAAATGTGGAGCTGTTGCTTCTTGTCCTATCTTCTCTAGAGGCCTGTACACACACTTCTGAAGGCCAGGTTTCCAACCCTTTAACACTTCCCCTGATTCGTGGTCTGTCCTCTTTGATTTGCACCAAGTCAAACAGTAGTTCAGTAATTTTGATTTCCTTGAGGGAAGTCAAATTGTGTTCCTTCCCCATGTTCTCGGAGTTTAAGGAAGAAAAGGAAGCCCATTGCTTTGTACATTCTTGCATCCATTGTACCAAGCCATCCCTTTGAGAGTCTTCTTTTCTGGTAACCCTCTACTGTATCAAACATAAGATCCCCCTCTCGGAACTGGTCTCCCCTATTAGCATGCCCTAAGGACATGAGAGAAATTCTCTCCATCATTTCTAAAGAGCATTCTGGCTGTACTTCTTCCACGACAGATTTGGAAGACTAGTTATTTTCTTAAATGTCTACAGAAAATTCAGTAATTCAACAATATGTTTCCCTTGGTTTTATTCTTAGTTCTGACGCAATCTTGATTAATCCCTATCTTTGTCTTCTGTGTGTACCAGCTAGTGTGAGCAGCTCCACGTCTTGGACCGAAAAATCCTGGGTGAGGCCCTGGCTCAGAGAGGTGCTTCTCTGTTGGTTGTTGAACTGTATGTGCTAAACCAACAGAGGTGGGCTTGCACCATGATGTTGTATTTTCTTTGAGGATTTTGGCCAATTGGGAAACTTGTAAGGAAGCGTGTCCTTCTGTTTCAGGCTGCAGTTATGTTTCCAGGAGGTCTGGGTGCATTGTGGAGGCCATGTTGAATCCTGCTGCACCCCAGCTCCATCTGGTTCTTTGAGATAGGAATTCTCTGTCACAGGGCAGTTGAGCCCAGGATGTGTAACTTGCTACATTTCCTGTGTATCCGATGTCCTGCTCAGTTCCTACTCCTCCTTCAGCTGAAACAGCAGGAAACAAAATCATCATGAAGTAACATTTTTCATATTTTTTCTCAGTCTGGCTAAGGAATGGCAAAATTATTTGCCTATGATTTCATATGAAACACTGATGACCGGGGATCATTTTGTTTGTGTTTCAGGTATGAAGAAGAACTAAATGCATTCCCTGGGTCTCATTGGGCCTTTCTTTATTTCTTTGAAATATGCTCTTTTTCTTCTCCTGAAAAGCCATCTTTTCAATCCCCTCGAATTGTGTCCAGAAATCCCAGTGGTCTGAGAGCACAAAGGCGGTTGATTCAAAGACTTGTGTGCAGTCAGCTGGGTGCTCTTTGTCAGAAGCACGAATCTGATCCTGCATCATGAAAGGGGGTGAAGGAGACCATGCCTGCCTCTGACCCAGTTCCTTTTCAGCCCTGCCTGTGAGCGGTTATTGAAGAACAATCTCCACCCTCAAATCCATAATTGTTCTGGAGAGCATTTTTCTCCACTCGGGTTTTTGTAGGTGACTAGCTCGGGTGAGCCAGGGGACCCGTCCATTTCCATGGAGTTGAATGAGTTCCCCCCAGACTATTGAATGTTAATCCAATTACAAAACCATCTCCTGCTGACTCCATTACCCCAAAAAAAAGTGTGTGTGTGTTTTAAAGATTTAATCGCATGCATCTACCTTGAAGAATAGTTTCAGGTTCCTCAGGTTGAAAGGAAACATTTACAAAATCCCCAACCCAGTGAGAAAAACATACTCCTCAAGCCAAATGTAAGAATGCCCTTTGGATGGGCGTCGTAACGGAGAATATTGTTAAACCAGGTCAATCCATTCCAGGGCTAAGACTTTCTTAGGTAGGAAGCGTATAAAAATTGGAATTATAAGTTTGGAAAAGAGGGGGAGGATGTAAACTAAAACCTTTCCTTAGTCCTGGAAGGAAAAATCAGGTCATGGATGTTCCGTGGCCTAAAACATGTCCTGTAAAGAGACGCCCCCTGTAGGAGGTGGAAGGATCTTGAAGGGATGCTAGATAATGTGGGAAAAGGAAAAAGTAGGAAGCTCTGGGCTTCCGGAGAAGCTTGTTTCCCCTGCACTTGAGCAGTGGTGCTGGAGGACTGTTAGTGAGTGTGCACTGCACACTCTTGGGGCCCAGTGTCCGTCCAAGTGGAAATCGACCATTTTCCAGAAAGCTGTTTAACATCCATCTTTGTCTTTGAAAAGAAACCACGGGTGGCTTTTGAGTGTGTATCTGGTCTGAGTGTGAGCAGGAAAACACATCAAGGGCACTGTCATGGTGAATTGCGTGTGTCTGCTTCCCTGGGGCACACCGTCTCGTTGGTTGGCCAAACACTAGTCTACTGGCCATTGTGGAGTAGCTACGTGTGATTAAATCATTCTTAATTGAAGCAGGTTATCTTCCATTCTGAAGACTAAGATGCACCTGCCCCAAGACATTTGTTTTTCATTCTCATGTGTTGGGCTGGGTTGCCTAGAGAAACACATCCAGTGACACTCATATATGTGTAAGAAAGAGCTTTACATCAAGAAGGATTTGTACATTGGGAAAACATCCCAGCCCAGTCCAACTAAAGTCCATAAGTCTGATACTAGTCCATACGTCCCTTTTCAGACTCACGCAGTCACATGCAATGATACAGAATGCAGGAAGATCATAGGCCGGTGGGTGCAAAGTCATGAGGCCGTGACCTGATTGACAGGTTGAATACCACCCCAACACATTTATATTTATTCAAGTTGACATGAAGTCATGTAACTCCTACACCTCATATGCATATAAAGTTGAGCATTGAATAAGGAAGACCAAAGAATAATTGATAAATTGAACTGTAGCTTTAGCGAATAATATTGAAAGTACAGTAGACTGTCAGAAAAACAAACAAATCGGTCTTGCAAGAAATATATCTAGAATACTTCTGAGAAGTGATGGTGGTGAGAATTTATCTCACATCCTTTGAACAGATTATCTGGAGAGACCAGTCCCTGGAATAGGACATCGTGCTTGGTACATGTGTGGAGACATACTTCGGTAGGGACAGCAAAAAGGAAGGCCCTGAGCAAGCTGAGTGGACACAGCACAGTGGCTGCAACCATGAGCTCAAGTATTGCAATGATGACGAGGATGGTGCAGGTGTCTAGTTCCCTTGTACACATGGTTGTTAGGAGTCAGGGCACCTGACAACAAGACTAACACCTTACACAATGCACTGTAATAAATTCATCAATAAATCAGTTGACTGAACTGATTTAGGAACAAAAATGGAATTTTCCCAGGATGTGTTATCCCTCCAAAATGCACTATTTTATTATCATTTATGAAAGAATAATAATTTTATTACGAAATTCCATTAAGTTAGCTCCAACTCACAGTCACCTTATCTATAACAAAAGGGAGCAAAGGTCTGCTCTGTCTCATCCTCACAATTGTTCTTATCTTTGAGCCCATGGTTTCAGCCATGGTCAATCCATCCCACTGAGGGTCTTCCTCTCTGCGGCTGACCCTCTGCTGGACCAAGAATGAGGTCTGTCTCCAGTGATTAGTCTCTCCTGATAAACTGTCCAAAGTGTGCGAGACAAAGTCTCACCATCGGCGCTTTCTAGGCGCACTTTGGTTGTGCTTCATCCGAGTCAGATTTGTGTCTTCACCTGGCAGGCCACGGTGCCATCGGCGCTCTTGGCCAGCACCATGACGCAGATGCCTCACTGTTCTTCAGCCTGCCTTGTTCACTTTCAGATGCATGTGTGACCAGGGAAAGTACCGTGGCTTAGGCCAGGCACACCTACGTTCTCACAATGGCATCTTTGCTTGTAAACATGGTAAAGATGTCTTTGAAGGACTTTTACAGCAGTTTTGCCCTCCTAAATTGAGACTCTTGCTCCCCACAGGACTGCTCTGGGGATGCCACCACCTCACCTGGGGGTCATCCAGGCAGCTCTTGTCAGGCTCCCTGGTCTCCCTCACTGGGGGCTCTCATTGCCTGCAGTAATCTCCTACATATGGAATTATATTTGTTTTTGTAACCACATGAAGAAGCAAAAAGAAATGGTTGAGTAATATGTTGTTTATCCCGTCATCAAAACACCATTTCCTAGCATAATCAACAAAATAAGTGAGGCATTTCACATTATGTTTGGTACAAAATCCTGTAGGCCAAGTGAGTGTGTGATACGTTGAGCACATCGAGATTCAGACCAGGGTGTCCCAAGGGTTCAACACCCACATGCAGCTGATGGCCATACTGCTGGAACTCTCTGACCTAGAGGATCACCAAAGGACCGCTCTCATGCCCATTCGGATCCTAGTGCACCATGTAAAACCTTCCAACACCCTCCACCCATTGCCTGACTGGGAAAACGGATGTTGCTGGGCCGACATGAAAAAGCGCTCATAGCTCATAGCTCAAAGGCTAAGCACTCTGCCTTTGTCTAGAAGACCAGCGGTTTGAACCCACCAGCAGCTGTGCAGGAGACAGACCTGGAAATGTGTTTCCATGTAGCCGAGGAAGCACAAAGGCCCAGGTCTACTATGCCCTGTAGGGAGGCTGTGATTCAGAACAGACTGGATGGCACAGAGACCGACATGGTCCTCCTTTCTGACTCACATGGACCCGACCCCACTCACAAATCATGTCCTGCACCAGCCTCGGTGCCGTCCTCACACCACTGGGACCCTTATTACAGGCGCTTTGTCATTCCATCCATTTTTCTCTGATCTACCACCATTGATGTCCTTCTCCCTGAATGGTCCCTTCTGAGGACATGGGACAAAGTCTTCCTCCCCCACTTCTAAGAAGCCTTGTGGCTGCCCTTCATATAACACAGATTTGTTCAGCCCTCTCTCTGCCTTCACCTTCATGCTTGCAGGCCACCTGGGTGCTGCTGAAATCCTGTGATGCTAACAGTGACGTTGGATCCACATGACTTTGCACCCACCAGCCTTAGATCTTCCTGCATTCTGCAGCATTGCATGTGGCTGTGTGAGTCTGAAGAGGGACTTATGGACTATTCTCTGACGTATGGCTTTGAGTTGGACTGGACTGGGATGTTTGCTTGATAAGTTAAGGTTCTTGATATAAAGCTCTCTCTTATACATATATCAGGGTCACTGTTTCTCTAATCAACCCGGCCTAACACAGATTCCCTGCCCGCTCACTCACCCTCCACATTTCTCCTTCACCTGAAAGCTCCTCATCCCTGCATGAACAGGAAGGATGGATGCTTCAAGGAGTCATAGGCTAGCCGTTGCTTCATGCTGTACTTGTTGTTAGATGTCATCCAGTTCCTTCCGACTCATAGCTATCCTGTGCACAACGGAAGAAAGCCCTGCCCGGTCCTGCACCATGCTCACAATTGTTCCTATGTGTGACCCCTTTGTTGCAGCCACTAAGTCCATCCATCTTGTGGAGGGTCTTCCGCTTTCATTGCTGTCCCTCTACTTTATCAAGCATGATGCTCTTCGACAGGGACAGGTCTCTCCTGACAACATGTCCAAAGTACATGAGACCAAGTCTTACTATCCTTGTCTCTAAGCTATATGTTTTTCCAAGAAAGATTTGTTTGTTCTTTTGGCCGTCTATCATACTTTCAATCTTCTTCACCCACACAGTCATGTGGAACTTACTGATCTAGATTATAATTACATCATTATAGTTTAAGTGATATGAGATTTGCTGTGAGAACGCCCCACACACTGCTTGAGTCGAAAGAGGACATACTGAAGACATGTGTTCTTCCTTATCACCCTTTTTATGCAGATGGACTGCATCCTAGAGTCAGCCTTTAGGGACATCATTATTTAGCAAAAGCTTACTTAGTGACATAAAAACCATGGAAATTTGTAGCAAGAGGCAGTTCAAGATGTTATAGAAGGAGAAATTCCACTTTCCCATGAACTTCTTGAAGTGCCCTTGTATTCGCACTGTGGTGAGCTGGGACTATTGTAGGAGCTCAGAGTCTCTTGAAAGCGGGGATGGGGAACACTGGCCTGCAGGCTGTGTGTTGCTGTCAGGCGCCATTGAGTCAGTTCCGACTCATAGTGACCCTGAGTACAACAGAAGGACACACTGCCGAGCCCTGTGCCCTCCTCACAATTGTTCTTATTGAAAGGCCCTAAAAATCACCAATACCAGTGAAAATCACACGTGTCACCGTCCAGCACTCCGAAACCAAACTCACTGCTATTGAGTCATTTCCAGCTTGCATCAACCTTACAGGATAGGGCAGAAATTCCCCTGTGAGTTTCTGAGACTGTAACTCTTGAAAGAAGTGATGGGTGATGGGTGGTTGTTTTAAGTGGTTGACCCTGCAGATCACAGCCAACATGTAACCACTATGCCACCAGAGGTGAGTTCATGCTTGACCAAATACAGCAGGGTAGTTTGTATGTGGATAACTGTGTAAGGCCTGAGAATGATGTTACAAACAGTCAAATGGTCCTTGGTAGGAAAAAGGTTCTCACCGTGGCTTTAGATGTTCAACTGAAGGCCTAGCTGCAGGTCTATTGCTGCTATTATTGCTGTGGTTAAAGCCACCAAGTCGGTTCTGACCCATAGAGGCCCTACGCCCGCCGAAGGAGCAGTATGTGGTCCTGAGCCATCCTCACGATCGTTCTTTTCCCTGAGCCCATTATTACACCCACTGTGTCAGTCCGCCTTGTTGACCGCTCTACTTTACCAAGCACTACGTCCTTGTCTAGAAGCTGGCCTCTTCTGACAACATATCCAAAATATGTGAACACTTGATGGCTCTCAGGTGGCCTTCGTCTGATTTAACCACTGCAAAGCCTCACTCACGGTACTGAAATCGCTTGAGAATTGTCAGTGGAACTAATGATTTATTTGGCAAGTTAAATACATGAAGTTCTCAAGAAGGGAAGCTTAGGCGAGGCATCCTCATCAAGGAGGAGTCGAAGCGGTGTTAGCAGCACAAGGTGCACCTGGATGTCTGTGAAAGGTGCTCCTTAGCCTGTTGGAGGGCCAGGGAGGACTGGGGTGGACCAAGGAGGATTGAGGAAGACCAGGGAGGACCGGGGAGTGTTGAGGCTGTGTGGTCCTCCAACAAACCACATCTTCGTCGGACCCCCAAACAGAAATTGACATCAATCTACATCTCCCTGACTGTCCCTCTTGGGAATTTGACAATCTAACTCTCCACAGTATCTCCTGGTGTGACTTTGGGTGACATCTCTCTGGTGGCACTGTCTTAACACCCATCTTCTTCACTCAAGTATGGCATGGATCTGGGCAGTAATTGAGAGATGGTGTTTTTGCTTTCTGGCTAATCCTTGATCAATGTCAGTATAAACAGATATGAGGCATTGTCCTTATATAGATCACTAGGTATGCTTTATATTTTCAAGAAAAATGTTGTTTTGTTCCCATTTCTACCATGACCAAGCCCTTTACCTATTCAGAATGGAAGATACCAGAAGACTGAATTAGAAATATGCTTTTATTATTAACTTGCTATGGTTAATTTCAAATTCTGTTTAACCCTCATTAACCCTCAAATTCTGTTTAACCCTTATTAAATTCTGTTTAATAACTAACTCCAATTTAAGCTCAAAAATTAAAAAATACAAAGATTTGGTAACATGACAGGTGGGACTTATTTATCCAAGCTGGGTCCAAATGCCGGTGCAGCAATCAAGTCCTGACAATGATGGTTGTGATTGTTGTTACCTGCTGTTGGGAATCACAGGCTTTTGCTGGATGGTTTTAGTAGATGACCATGCTCATGAGAAGTGAGGACAGCAAGACCTTATCTCCAGATCCGTTGTCAGGGGGAATGGATCCCTGGAGAGGATAGCATGCCAGGTAAGTAGAGAGCCATAGAAAGAGTGGAAGACTATCCACAAGATGGATTAGCACAGAGGTGGCAACCATGGGATCAAACATAGCAATGGCTGTGAGGATGGTGCTGGACCCGGCACTCCGTCACACACAGGGTCACTATGAGTGTGAGCCAGGACCAAATCTAGAGCACCTAGAAGCCACAAAGAAAGAAACTAAGAGGTCAAGGTGCCCTCCGAGTCCATAGTTGCTACTTGGAGCCAGTTGTATGAGATGTGAAGGAGGCTTGGGAAGGAGAGCCCTGAAGGTACAACACACAACAAAAAACTCACAGTCATCAAGTCAATTCCAGCTCACAGTGACCCTTTAGGAGAAATTAGAATGGATCTCCAAGGTTTTCGGATTTCATAGCTTTCTTTTCAACTGTTCTCCCTTGGAGTAGCTGGTGGGCTGGAACTCCTGATTTTTGTATTCAGGGCTCGGTGCGTAGCCCGCTACACTGCCAGGGCTCCTTCAATCCCAAGCGGCAGTCCCAGTCTGTTCTGTAGGGTCATGATGAGTCAGAATTGACTTGATGGCAGTGAGTTTGGGGGGGTGGGGGTTCTTTAAGGGAGCTCTGGCCCAAATAGGATCCATTTCCAAGGAATTAATTTGAGTTGTTTGCATCATTCTGAAGCTCTCAGGAATGCGTACATTAACCAAGGATCTCCTGTTTCCTATCTCCGCTACAGGATGAACCACAGAAAGAGCCATGCACAGGCGGTCATCTTTGCCCTCAGGCCATGCTGGGATCCAATTAAGTGATGTTAATTGTCTGCAGCATCAAAGATGGAATTGTGCATGGAAGTGGCTTCAGATTTCAACAAAGCATTTGGCTTAATTTGGGGAACATACTGCAAAATCAAGTTATATTTCATTGATTGATTGGTTAGTGGTTGCTAATGATAATGATTTTAAAGTGGCTTTCTGGGTCACTTGCCCACTGTAGTCTGGACAGCTACCTTATTTCTGAGACCCTTGTGGTGCATGGGCAACAGTTCAGCATGAGCAGTATTTAGTCAGATCCAGGTCTGTGCAAAGTTGTTTGAAAATGCAATGCTGAGCCACCCAACAGGACCTCAGCCTTTCTGCATTCCTTCCCCACAGGGAGCACAGCCCCTGGGGACCTATCTCATGGTCAACCCCAAGGGTATGATCTCCCCATGGTGGCAGCACCTGACCAGCGATCCCTGCACCTTCAGCCCAATTGCTTGAATGATCCCAGCAGGGCGCTGACCAGAAACACCTGAAACTACTGGCAGTCTGCTGGCAAGCAAGTCTCCAGCTGCCCGGGGAGAGAGAAACCAGCAATAATCACAAGACATGCACATGAGCAGGGCTCGCCACTTTGCCACCAATATCACCCTCTTCTCAAAGTTCACAGCCCTTCCTGTGCTGGACAGGGAAGGGAAGAATGAGCAGCACCTGGCAACCCTAAATACAGGGCAGCCACAGCTGCCTCTTCATGGGCAGGGGTCCCTGACGCAGGTACCACACCACCTTCTTTGTGCGAATTGTCTGATTGGCTCCTCACAACAGCCTCGGGATCGTGTTGTTGCTGGTCAACATCTAGTGAGGCCCAAACTCAGGGCAACATCAAAAAGAACAGAACAAAATGCTGCCCGGCCCTGTACATCCTCAGGAACAGTTACAGGTCAGCTCTATGGGATACATGGGGTGGGAGTGGGTTTTCTCCAATAGTTTTATTGAGATATAATTCATATGTCATACACGCCCATAGTCCAGCTGTAGTTACCAAGTGTTGCATATGCATCACCACAATTCATTCTACAGTGTCCTCCCCCTCCTGTAGTCAGCATTTGCTCCCGGTTTCCCACTGACTTCCTCCCCCTCGGATCATCCCCAACAAACCATGACACCAATTACTGTTTCCATACATCCACCATCCTTGAGCTTCACAAACTGGGAAATATTCAAAAAAAGAAAATAGTAAATATATATATTTTTTAAGAAAGAAAGAAAAGACCAAAGCAACATTAAAATAAACCAGAGGGGCAGGCGGAGAGGGGGAACCACTGTTGAAAAAAAAGCAAAAATATTTAAAACTAGAACAAGTCCAGGATGGGTCAAGATGGAGATCAAATAACCAGGAATGACATTCTAACCTAATTCCATCTGCCATCATAAGTTAACAACAGTCTCCATCTGATATACATTCCTTGACTGTGGTCAAAGGGGATTCCCCCAGAGGTTTGGAGGTATCCTGGAGATGGGTTTGGGCTCCCAATGCCATCCATAGCCTTCTGAAAATTAGGCGTTCACAATGTAAGCTCTGATACCTTTCCCTCCTTCATATTTGGATTTTTTCAATTTACTATTTTTAGAGCTTCTTCCAAGTGAACTTAGTCGATACCTCACTTAGATGGCTGCTTCTTTGAATACAACCCGTTAAGATCCCAGACACTTTTGTCTAATAGCCAGGAACCATCTTCTCTCTTCACCACACTTTGCTATGCCACCCCTATCTTTAGTGATCGCTCCCTGAGAGTGAGCAGGAGTCAGTTGATTTTAGAAATATCTTACCAGACCTTACTTGCTAGTCCTTCTTGGTCTTCTAAGCTCTGCTGAAACCTGTTCGACAACATAGGGAGCTCAAGTTTCAGACACGTGGTGGTTGAAATACATGCCCTGCATTCTTGGAAGCCGTGCTTGACTTTTGGACTTAACACTCTACTGGATATGGAAGAATGAAAAGGGTGTTGAGCGTGCTTGAGGTCCCTTTGGTAATGAGTCGTTTCCTTTTAGAGATGTCTCCACATGTTATTCTGGGTAAGCAGTCTCTTAGAAAGAGAAGAAAATGTCAATGCTAATGACACTTGCTATAATGCTCTTCTCTTTGTCCTAGAAAGGGAGTGGGATAAGTTCATGCCCCAGCCATTTTAGTGAGATCTCTCTTCACATGCTTGCTCATATGAATCACTTTTGATTGTTCATCTGTATAAATGCATTTGTGTCTAAAAGTAAAATAGCTCTATTTCTTCAGCTAAAAGTATATTTTGATGCCATATAAACAATTAACTTTTAGGGTTTTGATAGACTCCACCAAACCATTCCCAACTACTGGTGCAAATTCTCACAGGGCTAAACTTGAAGAAAGTATCTAACAATTTAGAGTAAGATTGAGTTAAGAAAGAAGTGTGGTGTTAGTTAAAAGAAAATTAAAACAGCATAACAACGGAGATAATTGATGCTGTCAGGTGGATCTTGGCTGGGACAGAGGATAGCCGAATGATGTTAACTTGTGTTTTATTGACCATGCAAAGGTATCTGACTGTGTGGATCATAACTAACTATGGGCAGCCTTGAGAAGAATGGAAATCAGAACATTTCATTGTGCTCACTCAGAGTCTGTACATATACACAGGGGCAGTCTTAAAAGGTGGATTAAGGAATATTGCATGGTTTAAAGAGAAGAAAGGTGAGCATCAGGATTGTACTATCCCATCAAATGTATTCAGTGTATATTCTAACTAAATAATCCAAAGAGCTTCATTATATGAAGAAGGTCTGGTAGAACATGAAGTCATCATTCATGAAGACAGCTGATAAGCTATGGGAGTACATCACGAACATCATTCATGCAGAAAGCAAAGAGTAATCAAGAAGATAAGAAATAAAGATGAAAGTGGATGTCAGAAGAGACTCTGAAACATGTTCTTAACCATAGAATGGCTAAGGCAAACTGAAGAAATGATGTAGTCAAAGAACTGAACAGAAAACGTCAAAAGACAGTTGAAAAACACAGTGTAAAATAAATGAAATGTGCAAAGATTGAGAGTTAGAATATCTACAGCGACAAACACACTCAGCATATCTTAAACTGAAAGAACTCAAGAAAGAATGTAAGCCATGAGTTGCAATCTTGAATGATTCTATGGGCAAAATATTGAAAGAAGTGTGCGTCTTCCAAAGAAGATGGAAATAGTTCAAAAACAATAGCAACTAGTCAGTATTTCACCATTGCAGGAGGCAGCATGTAACAAGAACCAATAGTCCTGAAGGAAGAAGGCCAAGCTACACCAAAAGCATTAGCCAAAAATAGGATCCAGAAATTAATAGAATGCCAATTGAAATGTTTCAACAAGCTAATGAAGTTCTGGAAGCACTACAAGTAAAGTTTGGCTGAAAACCATCCAGCAACAGTTGCTGCAGTACATTGACAGAGAGCTGTCAGGAGTTCAGTCAAGATATAGAAGAGGACCCAGAGCAAGAAGAATATTGTTGATGTCAGAAGGATTGGGGCTCATAGCAGAGAACATCAGAAAGATGTTCGTTTGTGTTTCAATGATTTTGCAAAGGCATTCGACTGTGTGTACCACAATTAAACTATGGATAACCTTAAGAAGAATGGGACTTCAGAATACTTTGTTGTGCTCCTGTGGAATGAGTACTTGGATCAAGAGACAGTTGTGTGAACAGAACAAGAGAGTATTTCAAAGTTTAAAATCAGGCAAGATGTGCATCAGGGTTGTATCCTTTCACCATACTTATTCAATCTGTATGCTGAGCTAATAACCACAGAAGCTGGATTCTATGACAATGAATGCAGCTACAGGATTGGAGGAAGGCTTATTAACATCCTGCGATATGCAGATGACACAACCTTGCTTGCTGAAAGTGAGGAGGACTTGAAGCATTTGCTGATGAAGATCAAGGATTGAAGCCTTCAGTGTGGATTACAACTCAATAGAAAGAAGGTTAAAGTCCTCACAACTTTACCGATAGGTAACATCTTGTTAAATGGAGATAAGGTCAAAGTCATGGATTTCATCTTGCTTGCACTCACAATTAATGCTCTTGGGAACAGCAGTCAAAAGTGGAAAAGACATTTTGAATTGGGTACATCTGCTGCACAAGACCACTTCAGAGTATTGAAAGACAAGGATGCTACTTTGAGGACTAAGGTGCACCTGACCAAGCCGGGGCGTTTTCCATCACCTCCTGCACGTGTGAAAGTTCAGCGCTGAATACGGAAGACTGAAGAGCTGATACATTTGAATGGTGGTGCTGGCAATGAGTAGTGGAAGTAACAAACAAACAAACAAACAAATCTGTCTTGGTAAAAATACAACTAGAACATTCCTTAGAGTTAAGGATGGTGAGACTTTATTTCATGCCCTTGGACATGTTGTCCGGAGAGACCAGTCCCTGGAAAATGGCATCATGCTTGGTAAAGTAGAGAAGCAGCAAAAAAAGAGGAAGTCCCTTCACGAGACGGATTGGCCCAATAGCGGAACCATTGTGGGGATGGTGCCGGACCTTGCAGGGTTTTGCTCTGTTCTTCATAGGGTTGCTCGGGGCTGGAGCTGGCTTGATGGCACCTGGCAACAAATGAAGAAGAATTTGGCACCAAGATTAGAAGAAGGCATGTTAACAAGCTGTAACAAGCAAATGCCACACCATTGCTTATTGAAGAGGAGGACTTTAAGCACTTACTTTTGAAAAAGAAAGACTGAGGTCTTCCTTATGGCTGACAACACAATTACAAAAAATCCAAATGCCTCCCAGCTGAACCAACAGACATCATGATAAATGAAGAAAGGTTGAAGTTGTCACGGATTTCATTTTGCTGGGATCCACGGTCAGTGCTCACAAAATAAACAGTCATGAAATCAAGGGAGCTATTTCACTGGGCAAATCTGAGGCCCAAGCTCATGATAAAGGTGAAGACATTGCTTTGAGGACTGAGGTGCCCTTGACTTAAGCCACGGTCTTTCAATTGCCGTATGTACTTGTGAAATTAGGCAAGGAGTACGGAAGACAGCAAAATAATTGGTGCATTTGAATTACGATGTTGGTGGAGAATATTTAAACACCATGGACTGCCAGAGGAACAAACACATCTGTCTTGGTAGAAGTACAGCCACAAGTCCCCTCTCACATACTTAGGACACGTGATCAGAAGAGACTAGGCCCTGGCAGGATATCACGCTTACTAAAATAGTGAGGGTCAGTGTGAAAAAGGAAGACCTTCAAGCACATGGATGGACACAGAGGCTGCAACAATGGGCTCAAACCTACTAACAACTGTGCTTATGGTCCAGGACCAGGAAGCAGCTCATTCTATTGTACACAGGGTTACTGTGAATCAGAGGGGACCTGGTGGCACTTCACAACAACCTACTAGCATGGGCACCCAGACCTTGAGAACAGCTTTTTCAAATCTCAGCTGAGGCCCCATCTGGAACCTAGGTATCCATTACCCCATTGTCAGGTGGTTGGCTGCTGCTAGTGCCATGGAGTCGGTTCTAACCCATGGAGACCCTGTGCACCACAGAAGGAAACTCTGCCCTTTCCTGGGCAGCCTCACAACCGTTCCTGTCCTTAAGCCCATTGTCGCAGCCCTGGTGTCGATCCATCTCCTTGGGGCCCATCCCCTTTTTGTTGCCCCTCCACTTTACCAAGCATGATGTCCTGCTCCCGGGGCTGGAGACTAAGAGCAGGCAACGAGTAAGGACTCAGCTCCCTGCTTCAGAAGAAGGAGCCGCTGAGAGCCGTATGCACAGCACATCTTATTTCCCTAATATTGGTAGTGTGGCTGTGACACAACTACCACCACACGTGGGTGGTTATAAAGAACTGAGAGGCATTTTCTAACAGCTCTGGAAGCGGAAAGTCTCAGTTACAGACTTGGCAGTGTCTGCTCTGCGCCTTCCTTGGTTCCTACACGGTGTGTAGGTAAGTATCTTTGATGCTCCTTTCATTAGAGCCTTGACTAAGTTTAGTATCACACTAATGTAGCCTCAAATGATTGATTGGTTATATGCCATTAGATTGCCTTAGAGACGGTCATCAACTCCATCCAAGACCCATTGAAGTATTCGCGTGATTAAATAGTAACAGCATATGGTCAGAATTTCAATTTATATTTGGAAGCAAGGGAGCTCAGTCCAACCCCTAACAGCCACCTTCTGAAAGGAGATGCTGAACTATGCATGTAGTAGCTGCAGGAGCCCCCAAACCATTTCTGAGATCAAACTCCCTCACCCCCAGAGTGTGTGAGAGAATGTTAATGATTAACAGGGACAAAGGGGAGAGAAGCCTGATTGAAAAGCGTTATTGGAATGTTCCACATTCCTTCCTCAACTCAAAACAAACAAGGGTCTTCAAGAGAAACAGCCAAAGAGCCCAGAGGTAGGGTAACCTACAAGAGAGGGGACTGGCATCTGGACTGCTGGGAGTTTGCCAACTTGCAGGAACTCAACAGCTGGGCACTGCCTTGGGGCTAGAGCAGAACACAGAACAGGAGGGCATCTGGGGAGAAGATGTGAACCTGGAGTGGACAGAGACCAAGGTCCAACTCCTACCTGCGCAGGTCTACGGCTGGAGGCAGGAGAAGCGGCCTTGAGAGCTGACTGAAATAGTCATCTTTTTACCATCGGGGAGTCACGATTCCAGTCTTTCCAATGGTCCCCTCAGTGGGTGACCCCAGTGCTGGGCTGTGGTAGAAGGTCCTGCCAAAGAGGACTGACTGCCTGAGAGAGCAACTCAGCACAAAAGGGTTCTGCAACGTCCTGAAGCAGAGGCTATGGGGGATCCCATTCAGACACGTGAGCAGTGGCCAGACATCAGTCGGATAGGTAGGCTCAGCCAATCACAAGAGAGTATCTGCTGTGACATGGCACCAACCCCCAGGTGATAGCATACCTGTCCAGTGTGAGCTCTTCACCAGTCACCTCTTCCCCGGCCGTGTTTTGTTTGCCACCCTGAGGTGGAGCCAGGGGAGCAAAGTGGCATCGCCTGTCCCCAGGTTCCTGATGACAGACATGAAGACTGAGAGATAAGAATCACATCTGAGGATTCAAGGTGGGTCCCTGAGGATAGTCACATTTTGAAGAATATTTGCATAATCGGGGCCCTGATGAGGTTGCATGTATTCCTATTGACTGGTATGAAGACATGTGTAATGGATTGAATTAGGTCACAAAAAATATGCCTCAAAATTCAAACTGCTAAACCCATAAATATTGCCCTGTCTGGAAATAGGGTTTATCATTAGTTATGCTAATGAGGTCATACCAGTATTGGATGGATCCTTAACCTAAACCTTGGGGTCATGACCCCCTTGGGGGATCGAATGACCCTTTCAGGGGGGTCACCTAAGACTATATTTCTGATGGTCTTAGTAACCAAGACATCACTCGTCTATACATCTCCAAGTGGGCCCACCCACATGCAGATACACCCACATATGGGGTCAGCACAACATGAGGAACTGTATTAAATGGTCACAGCATTAGGAAGGTTGAGAACCACTGACCTAAACACTTAACCAGAACAAACCAAGGGGTATGGATGTGTACAGGGAAGAAGACACCATATGACAACACACACACACACACACACACACCAGATGCATCTACACTCCCAGGAATTCCAAAATTTGCTACGAGGGTAGCATCTAGGTACCAGGAGCTAGAGGATACAGGGAAGGACCTCTCCCTATAACTGTATCTTGAATTTATACCTTCTGAACCATGAGAATTAAATTGTGGTTCTTTAAAGATACCCACTTGTGGTATTTGTTTGTTATGTAAGTGCTTACTTACTCAGCTAACACCCATGCAGACAGCCCAAGCAGGTGGTTGAAGAAGTGAGAGCGGGTCCAAGAAGCCAAAGAAGACGTAACCCGGTGTTCAACCTACATGAGCAGAGAAAGAGAGAGCTTTTCTGAACTCACATTTTCTTAGCTGTAAGAAATGAGAGTTGTCTTAATGTATCAGGTGTGATAAATGTTGCCAAGAATATGCTCAAAAGCAGAGAAAAGGGACTGATTACTTCCAGGTGGGAGGCAGTCAGCGTTTAACTGACTCATGACAGCTGCTCAGTAATCAGATCGAAAACGTCTGGGATCATAAAATGAAGGGTTAGCAGCAGAAGTGCCTGACACTCTTTTGAAACTGTGCATTGGGTCAATCAGCTGCACACGACTTCTTCAGAGGATTGAAAGCCAAAGTTGTTCCTTTGAGGACTATGGTGTGCCTGACCACGCCATGGCATTTTCAGTTGCTACATATGCAACGCGAAAGTTGGACCTTGAATAAGGAGCCCTGAAGAGGAACCAATGCCTTTGGATTGTGGTGCTGGGACTTGCATATCACAATAATTTTGATTGATTGATTTCTTGGTGTGTTTGCTTCTGGTCTGCAGTGAGGGTGGAGCTCTGAGATGCAAATTGAACATGAGGAAATTTTCTCAGTGGGCAGCAAGGAGTACTTTGAGGTGGGAAGGAGAGGGTAGCTGAGAAGGGAGAAGCCAAGGTTGCTTTCCCAAGAGCATAATAAAGTTCCTAGACTCAAGAAAGGGCCCTTGATGAGGAAGTGGGGTATTAGAAATGGAAGACCCAGATCTCTCCTTTTCTTCTAAAATCGGATCTGTGGAAACCCTCCTTTGACACTGTCAGAAACGGGAGGGGAACATTACACCTGTAGACAAATGGAAGAGCTTTAAGTTGGAAGGACACAATTGGAGGAAAGTCAAGTAACACAAGGTATGCTCTAGTGTTCACAGATGGAGGTAAAAAGTGAAGCCAAATTCTAAGAGTGACGCTTTGCAGTCAGCCATTAGGCTTTATATAAAAAGAGAACCCTTCTGTTTGGTAAACACTATTAAACTGCATCTATTTGTCTGCTTACTGACTTCTTAAAAGGAGCTTCCCTTTACTGAAAATCTTTTCTCCTTCTCCATCTTATAAAGCCCAATCATCTTACAGTAGAGCCTTTGTAATTTTGCTTTGTATCGTTTATCCTCTATATTCGCTCTCAGCAAAGATATCTAGGAACCTGCAGCCAAGAGGCCCTCTACCATGCTCCAAAGTATCTACGGCCATTGACACACCTTCGTGCACAAACTCACGCACCTACACACTATCCCCAAGCACATCAGAGACCCCAGAACAGGACATCTCAATCAATGGCACAAGTGGCCTTCTGGGAAATGATCAATAGTAATAACTATTGGAGTTGTTGGTGTGATCGATCAGAGGGTAACAGCCCACATAGACTAGATCCTAGAAGAACAGATTCATTCACATTCTTCTTGTTGTCACTGCCTTCAAGTTGATTCAGACCCATAGCCAGCTCACGAACAACAGCAAGACCCACTGCTCGGTGCTGCACCATCCTCCCAATTGTTCTCACGTTTGAGCCCCTTTGGTCCATCCTCACTGAGGGCCTTCCTCTTCTCACTGACCCTCTCCGTTACCAAGCGTGATGTCATCCACCATGATCATATGGATGATCCCACCTGAGAGCTTGTCCACAGGAGGTAAGACCGTGTCTCCTCCTCCTCGCTTGCATGGATTCGCTTTGGCTGTACTTCTTCCAAGAGAGATTTGTTTATTCTTCTGGCAGTCCACAGTCAATTGGATATTATTTTCAGATGACTCAACTGGAATCATTCAGAAGGATTTTGATGGGTTGCTTTTCTACTTCTTTATTTAATTTCCTACAACGCAGGAGAGATAGTAACCTTTGGAGAGAATTAAGCATGTCATGCTTGACTCTAAGGTCGCAGACACACCCCTGGTCCTCTGTGGACACTGTGCGCTCTTTTTCCCAGGGTGGAATTTCTCTGCTTATTACGTCATTCTGTTTGTAATTCATTCATCCACGGATATCATCATTTCATGTAAGCCTCCCCAACATCGCTGTCCCACCAGCCTATCTATCCCTCTGATATGTCCTCCACTGACGCGGGTGACATAGCAGCTACACGTTGGGCTGCCAACCTCAAGGTCAGCACTTTGCAACCACCAGCCGCTCCCCAGGAGAAGGGCCAAGCTTTCTAGAGAGAGAGAGAGAGAAAGAAAGGAAAATACATTGTAATAGCTTTTAAAACACATCGGACCAGCAGAGAAACAAATAAATGCTATCATTATGTATTCAATTTAGAAAGAAAATGATGAAAGTATTTGATTATCACATTCGCTTTATCATGTTAGTGAATATGGACTGTAGGCTAAAATGTTTTCTTTTTTACTTTATGACCCTACATTAAAAAAAATTACAGTCTTAGAAATCCATGGGGTTGCTCTACCCTGTCCTGTAGGTCACTGAAGGTCAGCGTTGACTTGATGGCACTGAATTTCTTTGAGACCCTGAAACCAAGGACTCCGTTATTGGACTGCAAACCAAAGGGAAGCGTTTCCTTCCCAGCAGAGGAGGACTGAAACCCATGGGTTGAAGGTATCAAGGATAATCCTTAATGATAACCAGCCCCTTCGTTGACAGAACAAATAGGAGAAACAGAGGCTGAAGTGTAACATCGATGGTTCTGAGTAGATCATATGGCTTTATGACCTAAGAATGCACACCCAGAAAGCCCGCTTCATGTGGGCTTGAGGCTAGGAAAATCCAGGAGGAGATCCAAAGGGGATATCCCAAGACTTTCACAGTGTGAAGGGCAACTTGCAAGCCATCTACAGAGCGGCAGAGAAGAAATGCAGTCTATCCCATGTGTCTGAGCATTCCAACAGCAGACACGTTGCTTGAGACGATGGCTTCTATGTGCATGTTCTTAACTGTTCTCGGCCCTGGCCAAAGCCTCTAAAGCTTCACTGCCCACACTAAAGGCTTTCTCAGACAATACTCAAGGGGAGAAAGAAATGTATCCCCGAGAATAATCATGGCATTTCAGAGGGAAAGGAATTCCACCAGAGGCAAGACAACCCCCATCAGCTCCAGGCCCAGGGCTCAATATCTCCTGTGTCTATCTGGGGTGGCAGCCAGGGTTAAGACGTAGAGGGTTGGGCTTACACAATGGCTGGCATTATAACCCCCTGTTTGCAGACACATTTTCGTGAAAGCGTGAACTTTGCTGGTGAGGATTTTATACACCCAAAGAGTTGAGGGTTTGTTTGTTTGTTGCTGTTTCCACTTTTTCTTGGAAGGCATCCGTCCCTCAGTATCACAAACCCTAACAGTCTGCTTGTCATAGTAACAGTTTTCCCAGCCAGCTGGGATCCTGCGTATGCATGTGCACAGTGTATAACTCCCTTTATTTCTTGGAATTCTCCTCTCTCCACCCACGCTCAGACCAAATGGATCCAAAATCCAAACTGACGGCTACAGAGTTGAGTCGTACGCAGAGGGTACGCAGAGTCCAGCCCTGCTGGACAGGGCTCCAGGGCTGTGGGTCTGTATGGGGGTAGCAAGCTTCATCTTTCTCTCATGGGACAGTTGGTTTCACACGGCGTGCCTTTAGGCTATAGCCCAACACATCTCACTTTAACGGTCTTCCGTCTCCTCCTTATCTGCCCCAGTCAGGTGGCCCTGTGATCTCTGAGCTGTCACTTTGCCTGGGCTCATGGTGGCCATTTCTGCTTTCGCATGCAGGATGGATTTGCATGAAATGTGAGGCAGAATCGGGTCCTTGGCTATTTACCTGCCAGTGAGACTGTGTAAACTCTGCCATCTCTCGTGCCCATGATTTGCAATCGAACAAAACTATGCACTTCACCTTAAATGGAGTGCCTCTGAGAAGCAATTAACCTTGAGCACCAAAGAGAAATAAGAACCCCAAAGAGATGCTGGCATGAAAGCCTGTCCTGTCTCAGAACTGGTGCTCCCACTGGAGAAAATCGCTTCACTATCCTGTGTGAATGCTATGCTGCAGAAGGCCTGGAGTCCGACGGTTAACTGCTCTGATGCTTAGCAGCATGTTGGCGGTTTGAAGTCCAGCAGTTCTGTGGGAGAGAAACCTGGACATCTGCTCCCACGAAGATAGACCAGTTGCTGTCAAAGAAATGCTGACTCCCAGTGACCCTCTAAGGAGCTCTGATGGTGCCGTGGGTTGTGGGTGGGGCTGCTAACCACAAGGTGGGTGATTCAAGCCCACCAGCTTCCCCCTGGGATCAAGATGAAGTGTGCTGCTCCTGGAAAGATGTATAGCCCTTGGGAACCCCCAACACCTCTGCCGTGACCTACCGGGTCCCCACGAATCAGAATAGACTTCAAGGTTGAGCCTTTTGAGATTGTCACAGTGACACTACCCTACAGGAAGGGGTAGAACAGCCCCACCTGGTTTCAAAGGCTGTCATCATTATGGAAGCAGGTGGCTTCCCCACTCTGAGTGGGTCATGCGTTTGAACCAAGAACCTTTTGCTTAGTAGCTGCGCATGGAAGCACTACACAAGCAAGGCTCTTCCCCTAGACAGCTGGGAAGAGGTGATGGGGAACTGCCACTCTCACCGGGGCTCACAAATGGCTCGGAATCAAGGCTGTGGCTCCCAACAAGGGCATGTGTAGGAAACACTGACACACATCACAACTAAACACCGGAGAAAACAAGAAACTGCCTCACGGGCTTTCAGAAATGTGTGGGGAATCCCCCTTATCTTTGAATTCTGCTTTTCCCTTGGCTTTTTGAAGTCCCTTCATAAACGCCATGTGACACATTTCCAGTGATGGCTCTTGGATGACACTGCTGGGTGGAGCCCCTGGAAGTAGCTGGTTTCCATATGAGATAGGTCACCCTCACCTCAAATCACCGAAGTGGACCGTCCTCCCTAACCGGCCCTCATTGCTCTCGCTTCTAGTCACCAGCCCCTCTGCACTCCTGCACTTCGGTTTTGTGGTGTGTTTGCTTGCTTAATAGAAATATGGAAAGGATAGTGTGGACCTGTATTCTGCACAGAGGAATCCCCAGCTCCACAATTCAAATGCATCGGTTCTTCTATGGGTTTCTTTACTCGGTGCCCAACGTTCACCTGCATGGGATGCAATGGAGAGTGCCCTGGCTTGGCTCAGGCACCCCTCCGTCCTCAAAGTGACAGCCTTTCTCCTCAATTCTCTAAAGGGATGGTGTGCAATAGATTTTCCTAATGCAACTCATCTTTTGATCTCTCTCTTTCTTTAAATCATTTTATTGGAGGCTCATACAACTCTTATCACAATCCATACATCCATCCATTGTGTAAAGCACACTTATGCATTCGTTGCCCTCATCATTCTCGAAACATTTGCTTTCCACTTGGGCTCTTGGAATCAGCTCCTCATTTTTCTTTTTCTTTTCATCTCCTAACTGCTGCTTCCGTGAGCATTGATTGTGGATCCAAATAAGACAAAACCCGGGACAACATCAACCTTTTCTCCATTGATCATGATGTTGCCTATGGGTGGGCCCAATTGTGAGGATTTGGGTCTTCCTTACATTTTGGTTCACCTTTCGGGAACCTCGGGTTTCAGTCTTCCCACTTGAGCTGATCCAGGAGATGAATCGACTCCGGGCTGCAACCACGGGCTCAGGCACCGGAGCCGTTGCATGGTACCGGACCAGGCAAGGTTTTGCTCTGCTGTGCCTAGGGTCACTATGAGTTGGAACTGACTTGATGGCACTTAACTACAACAACAACAAAGGTGAAGGCTGCTGTCCCAAGACTGCCAAGTACACTGATCCTGCTAGCCTTTCCAGCCCCCTCCACACAACTGCTCCGAAACTCACCCCCAGGGATGATGAATTAGAAACCCGGTCAGGAAGCAGGCTGAAGGGTTTGCGGTTTGAAATGGATAGCCACGCCATGGAGAATGCTGTGGCAGTGTGTTTCCGTAAAGACTACAGCCTTGGGAGTTCTACTCTGCACACTAAGGGCTCTACAGATAGATGAAATTGAATGCATGGCAATGAATTTTGAGTCCCATAATTCCTTCTAATTAATATCGATCAATCAACCAACCTATTATCTGTCTCTCTCTCTCTGCCCATCTCCTCTGTCTCAGACTCACCCTTGCCCTTACCCTCTACCTCTCTTTCTGTTCTTTTTATCTGGAAACACCTTCCCGACTAAGACATAAAGCTGCTGCTCTGCTCCTTTTCTTTCAAAAGCGGTGCGAAAAAGAGATGTGAGCCAAAGAGACACCAGGTGTACAGAGGTGGCATTCAGAAATCAAATTCCATTTGCCTGCACTTTCAGTTTTGACTTTTAAGCAGGAGATGAGTGGAAGCTAGTGGAGAAGAATTAAATCATGAACAGAAAATAAACCTTTCCATCTCAACATTCAGTTATTTGTTCTCTCCTTCCCCCAAAAAACACAAGTGATGTCTCACCACGTGCTAGTCAAATGTGGGCCCCCTCGCTGCTTCTCTGATTGACGTTGCTTGTTTGCTTTGCTCATTCACCTCCAAAGTGTGCTGCAGGATCGGACAGCCTGCCAGCAGAAAGGATCTGGGAGACCTCGGAGTGGAACTTTAGGTTCTGAAGGGACAAAACAGAGTCTTGACGGGAAGCAGACCCTTGAAAAGACGGAATTGATTGTGTACTGTGCAGATGCCCTGAGTGCTTGTCTCAAGGAAAGTTTGACCGCACCTTTGGAACTTCCCTGATCTAAAGACGTGTTAGTTATGTCATTTCTTTCTTTCTCTCTTTTTTTTTTCAATGAAAATGAGTAATTAATTTATTTCTTTTTTGGGTTGGGGCACAGTTCGGCTAAATCTCAGCTCTGTCTTTTTTTTTTTTTTAAACATTTTATTAGGGGCTCATACAACTGTTATTGCAATCCATACACACTTCAATTGTGTAAAGCGCATTTGTACATCATTCTCAAAACATTTTCTCTCCACTTAAACCCCCTACATTAGGTCCTCATTTTTCCCCTCCCTCCCCGCTCCCCCTTTCTTTGGTTTTTATTATTATTTTTATTATTATTATTATTATTGTTATTTATTTGGCCTTCTATCCCTGTACTGGTTATGGGTTGCTGTCCTGTTGGCCCCAGCTCATGGTGACCCTGTGTATGAAATAGACATTGCTGGATCTTAGGCCACCTTTGCGATCCTTTGTGGGCCTCAAGTTCACTGTTGTGGCCACTGTGTGACTTCAATTCCCTCCCTCTTCCAGTGCTGCACCGGGCAATACTCTACTGTGAACCCTAGGGTTTCCATTGGTGTCCTGGAGTGAGCACACCCAGCACTCTGTGAAAGCAAAACAGATGTCCTGAAAGTCCACATCCACAGAGCGCAGCCACTCCTGGAGGAAAGCCAGGGGTCTGCTTCCATAGTGCAGACAAACACCAGCAAGCACCAATGAGGCTGCTCAGTCGGCCACGTGGACTCCTCTCTGAGTCAGACTGGCTCGGTGGAAGCCAACAACTTAACTTGGCTTCGGGAAAGACATGTCCGTGTTTCTCACCTCGACACAGTTGGTCACTTAGAAAATTGTGTACACGGGCCAGAGAGTTCATGGCAGCTCAAGTCTTAAACATTTAAAGAGTCATCGCAAGATGATATGGAAAATATGTTTTCTCTCCTCCCTGCTCTCTACCGTCTCTCGATCTTGCCTATTTTCTCTCATTCTCTGCCACAATCTCTCTTTTTGCGTCTCCTGGTCTCTTGCTCTTTCGATCTGTTTCCTCTGCCCTTTGCTAATTCGTATCCATTCTCTATCTCAGTCGTTCTTTTTCAGTCTTTGTCTCTCTTTCTGCTTTTCAATCCGTTCCTTTTCCCTCTCTACACTCCATCCTCCTGTCTTTCTTTGTCTCCGTGTCTTTCTGGCTCTCTCTCGATCTCTTCCTTTCTCCACCTATGTTTGTGTCTCCCTTTTCTTACTCCTGCTTTGTCTATCCCTCTCAGTCTCTCTTAGTCTCTCTCCCTTTCTCGCCCGAGGCACCCTCTGCCCTGTGAGGGGTGTGTGTGTGTGTGTCTGTGTGTGTGTGTGTGTGTGTGTGGAGATTAGTATCCTAGTCAGCTAAGACCTGTGCTTCTTGAGCATGCCCTGGCCGTCTAGGGCACACGGGTGAGTGGTTCTGACTAATGCCCTCTGTCTGATCCCTCTGTGCTGCGCTAGCATCCTCAGAGTTGGGGAGTCCATCCATCTAAATGAAACATTAATCGGCGGGCTGCAGAAAACCAAATTCTCAACGTGATATATGGCCGAAAGGCACAGGACTGGGATTCTCCGGGCTGTGGCTGGATGGTCTATGTTAACCTCTGTTACTCAGTGGTTAGGAATCACTAGGCAACACCATTTGGGGTCAGAAATAACTTATGTGCAGAGAGAACAATTAACCTTGGCTGAGAGATGTCTGAGTCAGAGGCCTCCCGGGCGTCCTCCTGCTGTTACAGAACAAAACTCTCAGATGTGTGCCAGGCTGAGCCTCTGTCCACGGGAACCACGGCTCATGTTGTGAAAGTGACCCATTTTTTCCTGACACACAGCTGCCCTCCAACTTCCTGGGCACGCTTTCTGTGGAGCTGCATGATGAATGGAAGAAACACTATTAAAATAATAATGTGCAGATGGAAGTGACCGCTATTAACTTGAAAAGCTGAGCATGCAAATTCCAGGGCTTCCTAACGCAGGGCCAGGCAGCAACAACACTGGCATCCTGACTCTGGGCAGTAACAGCCTTTGTGATCCCACTGCCAGGTCAGGCCAACCAGCAACACAAGGCACAGAAAGACCAGCTGTTGCCACCACGTTGACTCCAACTCATGTTGACCCAGTGTGTGTCATGCCAGGGCTGGAGTGCGGAAGCATGAGCATCCAGAAGACTGTAGCCTTCTGGGTACATTTGGGTCTTTTGATGGTTCGATTTTCTATCAACTTGGCTGGGCCAGGATTCGCTGAGGATGTGATCTAATTTTGTGTGGTCAACGTCATGATGGGGTCTTCTATGAAGGCAGGCAGCCAAGCAATTTGGGACAGAATAGACCTTAATCTGGTCACACCTTGAAAGAGGTTTCATTCAGGGTATGGCCTACTCTTGGTATACATTGATGGTGTGGGGAAGGTAGCTCACTCCCACTGCTTGTCCTGGATCCTGCATCCAGTCTGTCTACTTCCTGTTATATCACTGTAGGTCGCCGGGGCCATCAATGGACTGCTCAACCTTGAACCCACTCAGCCCATCTCAGATTCACTTATCTCAGCATCTAACAGCCTGTGGTCTTCTTGCGTCATCTTACTGCGCCCTGTTCATCAGCCCACACAGATACAGGAGTCAGGAGAAATCGGCAGCATATCTGGCCCACAAACTTGAACTATACTGGACTAACCAACCGCTTTCTACCACTGTGTGAGCAATATCTTTTCAAAACAATTTTATTGGGAGTTAATGCAGATATTATATCATTCCACAGTTCTTGATAAATGTATTTCTGTATACATAATGTCACTGGCTTTCCTTCTTTGATAATCCAAGCCTGACACAGGTCTGGTGGCCCGATGCCAGGAGTTCAAGGTGCCCGCACCTGGAGCCTCCTTTGCTGTGACATTATCATCCAAAACCCAGTGGTGACACCTCTGCAGGTCTCGGGCAAACACATCCACTCCACACAGTCAAACTTTTGCGTGTTGGGAAGAACTCCTAGCACTGAAAGTTTGGCTTTTATTATCTCCAGTGCAAATCTCTCCCAGAGGCTCACTCCACCGTGATGGTATCCTGGAAGTGAAAGGCAGGCTCCCACCATGTCATCCTTTCATTGTGGATCCTACGTGTGCCTCAGCAGTATGGGTATACTCATTGTCCGTTCTTTCATTCTGCTGACTTCTCCACGGTTTCCTACCTTAAAAAATCAAACAAACAAAAAAACACAACTATTTTCACACATCCGGAAGCTGTAATGGAAGTAATTTGGGACCAAATTTCATTATTTCATTTTCATGGTTTTCTATTGTACAGGTTTTATATGTTTTTCCAACTAAAAACATGCCCCAAAGATGATATTGAAGTGCAATTACCAACAGGGAGAAGAAAGCTTGGATCCAAATGTGTGGTAGCTGAGTGCCAACTTGTGCTTGTGAGCCTGTCTTCAGAGCGTGTGCAAGGTGCACCCACGGTGTCACAGGTATGTCAGCCCAGACACTGAGCAGATGCCTGCTGGCCTCATAGGGGAACTCTTGTCCAATCCTCTGACCCTTACAGAGCTATTTCTCAACAATGTACACACACACACACACACACACACACACACACCAATCTAGCTTCCAAAGAAAATGTCCTCCTTCCAGAACATTGATCTACGATCGACGCATGCAAACCTTGAGTTAAGGAGAAGAAGCATGGTGTCCTTCTCCAAAGACTAGAAAATAGCTCTGAGAGGACCCCAAAGTGAATTTTAGGGAACACCCCCAACCCAATCCAATTGGTATCAAATGAATTTTATTCATAAAGAGAGAGTAGAAATGCCCCAATTGGGTTGTATGTTATCTTTAACTGAAGGAGTCCTGACAGCAACAGTAGATCACTAGTTGGGTTACCAATAGCAAGATCAGCAGTTCAAACCCATCATCAGTTCTACGGGAGAAATATGAGACTGACTTTTCTATAGAGATTTACAGTCTCAAAAATGAATCCTATTGGACATTTAGGCTCTGTCTGACAGGGCTGCTATGAACCGGCATTCACTTGATAGCAGACAACAGTGAGTTTTTGTTTTGGAATCCTTTAGGAAGTAGATTGCCAGATCTTCCTCCCATGGAGTAGCTGGTGGGTTTGAACCTCTGACCTTTCAGGTAACAGCTGAACAGGTAAACACTTGCAACACCAAACCAAGGAAACTCACTCTCAACTTCTCTACCAGCACTCGTAGCCTCCTAAGGAGGTGTCATCAGGCTGTGACCTGATTGATAGAACCTACTCGACTTCATTAGCCCTTCATGCTGCACAATTCCACTGAGAGCCTATTGTAGGACTGGTCGTTTCCCTAACAAACTACCATGGACCACGGGGCTTAAAACAACAGACTTTCGTTTCCTCAGTCCTAGATGCCAAAAAAGCCAAAACCAAGCTCACTGCCAACATGTTGATGCCAACACATAGCAATGCAAGGCGGTAGGAGAGAGAAGCCCCCGTGTGTTTCTGAGACCAGACTCTACGTGAACTCCTCCCACAGTCATTCCAAACCCCAGGCATCAGGAAGACCCTGCTCTCTCTGAAAGCCTTAGAAGGCAATTCATCCCCATCTCTTCCAGCAACCTAGTCACCTTCACCTTCACTTGGAAAACACATAGAACTTTTTCCCTTTTATGTCTGCCTGTATTTCTTGTCCTTTGTAAAGTTATATATAAGGAGGTAACCCCCACCCCCTAAAAACAGAAAAAGCGCTCTGCTGGGCAGTTTCAGTAGTCCACATTTTTCCCAGTAGGCGAACATTGAGCAACTCATTCTGAATTAGGGCACCCAGTGGTGTCACCTGGAAAGGTTCTCTCTAGTCTCAGTAAATTTTTTTGTACAAACAGTTTCACTTGAACCGGCTTATTTGTGATGGCTGATTTAAGAGAACAGCATGGGGCTGTGAAATTTTGTTTCCTGCTTGGGAAAAATTGTGCAGAAACTGTTGTGATGTTGAACAGTTGACAAGGACAGCACTATGTGGAAGACTCAAAACACTATGTGTTTTTTCTCATTTCAAAAAAGGTGAACTGTCAATTGATGACAAACCTCATTCTGGACATTCATTAACTTCCTGAATAGAAGAAAATGTCAACAAAAGTTGTGTATTTGTGCTTGAAGACCTACGACGGACCATTGAAGAGATGGGGAAGTCACCTGGACTATCATGGAGCTTGGTTCAATGAATTTTCACAGATGACTTGGGAATGTTAAGGGCCACTGTGAAATATGTGCCTCCAGTTCTGACTGACCAGGAAAAAGAGCATCAAGTGGAAACATGCCATGCTTTGAAAGAACAGCTCCAAATGACCCCAGACTTTTTTCCAAGGTCATTACTGGTGAAGAGACATACTGTTATTCTTACAAGCCCAAAAGCAAATATCAATCAAGTCAGGGTAAAACACCATCATCACCTTGCCCCCACAAGCAATCTCGTCAAGTGAAGTCAAAGATCAAGACATTGCTCCTTTGCTTTCATTTTTGTTTTTGTTTTATGTGAAGAGGATAGTATATTTGGAGTTCATTCCACCAGGTCAGACTGTTAATCAGGCTTTCTATTTAGAGGTTCTGAAAAGATTGTGTACCAGTTTAAGACAACAAAAGGCCTGATTTGTGGCAGATGGGGGGACTGGTTTTGCCACCACAATAACATACCTACTCATGCAGCCATTCAGTGCACCAGTTTTTGGCAAAACACAGCATGCCTCTCTTGCCCCACACACCTGACCCACCTGACCTCACTCTGTGTGCCCTCGTTTTGTTTCCGAGAATGCAGAGGGCCATGAAAGGACAGCGACTAGATGACATAGAAGAGGTGAAGAAGAAAACAAAAAGAGGTGCTGTCAGCCCTCCAAACAGATGAGTTTGAAAATTGCTTCTAAGAATGGAATCGCACATTTGACACATATATTAAGTGAACAGGAGAGTACTTTGAAGGTGGCAGAGTTGTTTTGTTAAAAAAAAAATTAAATACATACCTTTGAGAAAAAATTCCAGTTTTGAGGGCTTACTCCCTCTTACACATGCAGGAAGACCACGCATGAACCAATTGTATCTGCAATGACTGTTTCCAAACAAGGGGCCTAAGACTTCAACATAGCTTTTTTGGAAACAAAAATTAACTCATAACATTTCTTTTTCTTTTAAGATTATTTTATTGGGGGCTCTTATAGTTCTTATAACAATCCACACATCAATTGTATCAAGCATATTTGTACATATGTTTGAGCCCTTGGTATCAGCTCCTCTTTTTACCCTCCCTCTCCCCCTCCAACCCTCGTGACCCCTTGATAAATTATAAATTATTGTTGTTTTCATATCTTACACTGGCAACTGTCTTCCTTCCCCCATGGTTTCTTTCCCCTTCCTCTCCTCAGTTCCCCCTACCATTCTGGTATTGTTATTCCCAATTCTGTTCCTGAGGGGGTTATCTGACCTGGATTCCATGGGCCATGAGCTTTTAGAGGCTTCAGCCTAGTCCACAGTGAAAGGCAGGATTGGGGTCATGATAGTGGGAGGCGAGGAAGCCTCAAGAAACAAGGGGAATATTGTGTGTTTAATTGGTACTTTTTTTACCCTGGTTGACTTATTCCTTCCTTGCGACCCTTCTGTGAGGGGATGTCCTATTGTCTACAGATGGGCTTTGGGTCTGTGCTTAGATCCATTCCCCCCTTTCTCAACAATATGTTTTTTGTTTGTTTCTTTGTTTTGGGGTCCTCTGATGCCTGTTACCTGATCCCATTGACACCTCATGATCACACACGTTGGTGTGCTTCTTCCATGTGGGCTTGTTGCTTCTCTGCTAGATGGCATTTGTGTTTTCTTTTTCTCATGAAATATTGCCCCCTAAACAGCAGAATTAAAAACAATCACTCTCTAACTCAAGTCTCGCAACAAAGTAGATGACCTGTTGCCAAAAGCAATTGGTTGTTCAGGCTCCTGTTAACATCTTCTGGCCACCTTTATGCCTCACTTGCAAGTATTAATGAGTGTCTTGTGTTTACAAGGCTTTGAAGCTGTTAAATGGAGACACATCACTAGATTAATACATACTGTACAATTCCATTATCCACTAAATTCCCCACTGAGAGAGAAAAAAAGTGCACTGGAAACCTAATTGGAAAGATTACTTTGAAAAGAAGTTCTGGCAAACTTCCCAGTGTCTTGTGGTTTTCTGGGTCCTCACCCCTGCATGTGTCTCCTAAAATCATCTCCATGGTGTAAGCGTCATCTTCAAATGCAGGCCTTGGGGAGAGGCTGGGAATTACCTTCTATTTTCCACAACGGCCCAAGAGGAAATATAAACTATTTCTTCTTTGTGGTGGAACACTAATGTTCATACCTATACCTGGAAAATCTGTGGGCATTTTAATACATGCATTGTAGCTACACAGAAGAAAATGTGTGTTGTACAATCTTAATCTCAGTACTTGTGGATGTAATTCCATTTAGGAATATGGTTTTTGTTATCTTGATAATAGGCTTTAGGAGCGTAAAGCATAGATAAAGGCAATACCTTAGAGATATTAAAAGACTACAACAGGCATAGCTGTCCTTGCTGTTATTGCCAGGTACCCTTGAGCATGTTTCCACTCATATCGATGTTAAGTACAACCCAAAAAAGCAATCCTTCATCCTGCACCATCCTCACAATCATTGCCATGTTTGGGCCCACTGTTGTATGCACTATGCTAATCCATCTCATTTAAGATCTTACGCTTTTTCTCTGACCCTCTATTTTACCAATTGAAAGTCCTTCATCAGGCGCTGACTCCTCCTTGTACTGTACTCAAAGAATGTGAGCCAAATTTTGCCATCCCAGCTTTTAGGAAATTTCCTTCTTCTAAGACATATTCTTATTTATTTATTTTTTGTCTAGCCATCCATGATATATCTAATCGTCTTCACCAATATATAATTCAAAGGTATAACTTCTTCTTTAATCTTGTTTATTTATTTAGACTTCATAAGCCCATGAGTTGGCTGAAAAACCCATGGTATAGAGTAGGAAACAAAGACACAAAGAGTGAATGAGATATATATTACATGAAAATCAGCAAAGTACTGAGACAGAAGCTAAGACAAGGACTAGAGATGCGACCTCCCCCTAGAGCGAGAGCCTTCCCTAAGATCTGGAGCCTTGAATTTGAATATCTAGCCTACTACACAGTAAGGAAGCAAATTTTGGATCATTAAAGTCACTCACATGTAGTATTTCTGTTATAGCAGCACTAAAAATCTAAGACATGTATTTTATACCCAACTTGTTTAACTCATTTAAGCAGATCCCCAGTGAAGATGGATTGACCCACAGACTCCAAGAATGGGCTCACACATAGCAACAATTGTGAAGATGGTTCAGGACTAGGCAGTTTTGTCCTGGGTTTCACAGGGTTACAGTGACTCAGAACCAAGCCTATAAAACTGAACAATAGCAACATCATCTAATTAGGAAACTCACAGATGCTCTCACTGTAATCAAGTGAATAGTGCAGCATCTTAGACTTGTAAAAAAGTAAGGGCATGAAGCTAAATCACTGGTGAGTGGAAGGTAGAAGTTGGTGTCCAGTTCATTCATGAATTACTCAGAAAAGCCAAACTCACTGCCAAGGAGTTGATTCCAAATCACAGCGACCTTATGGGACAAGGTTAAATCGTTCCTGTTGGGTTCTGAGATGGTGATGCTTTGCAGGAGTAGAGAGCCTCACCTTTCTCTCGCGACCTTGCTGTTAGGAGTACAACATTTATATTTTATGAGATGCTTAGTAGAGATTTTCTAAAATGCAAAGAATATTAATGAGAACATGATAACAATCGATAATATCAATGCAACTCGATGGCATGTTTGATCAATTTTAGACCGAAGGGTAGAACTCTTCAATTTCTTCATCACTAGTTTTGGTGGCCAACATTTGTCACTCAGTGTGTCATTCTGTGGCAGCTGGTGTGATGGTGTGATGCTGGCAGCTATGCCACTAGTATTTCAAATGCCAGCAGGGTCACTCAAAGTGAATCATTTTCAAGAGAGCACCAGACAAAGAACAGACAACGAAGACGGGATAGACTGTCCATGTCAGAAGAATTAGCCACTGAAAATCCCATGGAAAGAATTGAAACCCTGTCAGTTACTGAAAGCCCAATGAACAGAAGCAGAACATTGTCAGAGGCGGTGCCTGAAGAAAAGCCCCTTAGATTAAAAGACATTCAAATATGACTGAGGAGGAGCTTCTTCTCAAAGGAGAGCAGATCATACTGACATGGATGGAGTAAAGCCTGGAGAGTAGGCCGTTGGGGCCTTCATTTATGGGTGGGGAATGACTCAGAATGAGAAGACACAGCTGCAAATATCAATTGACAGTGGAAATTTGGAATGTACCAAAAAAAAAAATCTAGGAAAATTACCAGTCATTAAAAATTAAATGGACTACATAAAAATGAATATCTAGACTTTAGAGAGATGAACTGGACTGGCATTGGCTATTTTTAATCAGAAAACCATGTGGTTTACAATACCAGGAATGGAACAATTAAGATGAATGAGTTGCATTCATTCAAAATCTATCTTGAAATACAATTCTGCCTATGATAGGATAATGTCTATCACATAAAAGGAATTCCTGTTACTAAAACAGTTATTCAAATTTATCACCAACCATGAAAGCTAGTGATACAGAAATTGAAGTATTCTACCAATGTCTTTAGTCAGAAAATGATCAAACATGCAATTAAGATGTATTATAGACTACTAGCAAGATGATGCCCAAGGAAGCAGACCATACTGGGAGCTTCATGGCAATTAGTAAGCCTGGTGTCCTGCAGGAAAAGTGGGGAGGGGGGAGGTTCTGGTAAGTGAAAAGAACCCCATGACATCCCGGAGTGCTTCTTCTGTCTGGGAGGCAACATTCCTGACATCTGTCTCACTCCTGACATCAGGTCCAGGAGATCTGTGACCTGATCCAAGGGATTCCCCAGCCCATGCCAACGGTGCTGCTTCTGCATGCTGCCCTGGTCACCACCCACCAATTTAACCCTCCTATCAATCAGCCTGGTTGCCACACTAGCAGCTGGTGGCTGCCCTGCTGAGTCTCCCACAGCCACGGCTATACAACCACATGGCCACTGTCCACCCATGGCACTCCCCTCAGGGAGCTACTCCCTTATACTATACATGGCAGCAATCCTACCACCAAACTCTAGTCCCTCACACCACCCACCCAGGGCCCCAGTGGCTTACCTGTAGTTCACCTGCAGTAAGTTTGGTCACCTGCAGAAGGAGACTCTCCACACCATTGCCTAACAGCCCCCCACAACTCTGCAACAGCTGTGTCTCCCATGTTCATGGGGTGCAGCACCAGCCACTTCCCTGCCTTCATGACTCAGAGCCACCCCACCTCTCCCAGCCTGTGCTGCACAGCACAACCAGCTTCTTCTAGCCCATGTGGAGCAGCACCACTGACCTCTCCTGAATCCACTCCTGTGCAGCACAGCACCACCTCAGCCTTTCCTGACCTGGTCCCTGGGGCTCCCTGGCCAACACTGGCCACACTCAGACCCCAAACTCAGACCTCAGACCCCAAAACAAACACCACCTGCTGATTGCCCTCCTCAGCCTTATCACTGTACCCAGAGCTAGCCAGCAGTCATATTGAGTTCCCCTCAACTGCAGCTGGACCCCCACATGGCAGCAGTCTGCCCACGGAACACTCCACCGTAAGCTTCTCCCTCTTCCCAAGACTCCCTTCTCCCAAGCAGTGGCAGGTCCTGTTGTCAAGCACGTCCCTCCCACCACCCACCTGTGTCCCCAGTGACTATGGCTAAACCCATGGCAGTGAGTGTCTTCTATTTGTTTCCATTAAAAAAAAAAAAAAAAGACTGCAAAATATGGCCTGACAGACCAGACCAGACCCGAGGCCAAACTTCAGGTCTGCCCAACTTGGCCCAGGGGCATACATACAGTCACCAGCTTCACCCCAGTGTTCGAGGCCACCCCATACTGCCACTGAGTGCATGGCACCCTGCCTACACAGCTGTCTGATCCACCACTATGGTAGGCCACAGGCAGCCCTCAAAAACACTGTAACCAGTCACACAGTCAAAGCGCTCAGGGCCCCTTGGTCTCAGAGAAACATGGCAGACAGTTTTCCAAAATGTCACCCAAACAGCAACGTGCTGTTACACCCTCAACAAGAAAACAAGAAAGACAAAACACAACAGCAGAGCTAACGACGCTCATTGAAAAATCAGACATGGATATGCCACAAAAAGAATTCTTCAGAAGGCTTCTTGGAGTAATACAGGCCATGAGGGAAGCAATGTAGAATAAGGACACAATGAGAGGGAAAATGAAGTCCACAATAGAAGTAATGATGTCCATGATAGAAGGGATGAACAAAGGGAAATGCAGGAGCTAATGGATGAGGTAGCAGAAACTAAACACAAGATCACAGCTCTCACGAACAGACTGCAGGAGGCAGAGAATCATACCAGTGATCTCAAAGATAATCAGGCAGACTTCAGCAAATGTGAGAGACAGCAAATGAGAAAGACAGTCAAACAAGATAATCAGAGGCACAAGAAAACCTGAGATCAACGAGAGATGCTATAAAGAGAAACAATATTTGAATAACAAGACACAACAAAGAAGTCAACAGCTACATTAGTGAGGGAATTTCTGTAAGCAAGCATCCCCAACTTAATGAATGAGTATCAGACATTCATACAGGAAGCACAGATGACACCGCTTAGACTAAACCCCAGGAAGAACTCACCAGTGCAGAAAATTGTTAAAATGTCCAGTTTTAAGGAAGGGAAACATTTAAGAACAGCAAGAGAAAAGTAGACTGTCACATACAATGGTACTCAGGTAAGAATGTGCTCAAACATATCAGCAGAAACCATGTAGAGGAGAAGAGAATGGAGTAACATCTTCCAAATGAAAGAAAAAACACCTGCCTCTGGTAGCCACCTAATCTGGTGTCAATTTAAGGATTAAGAATGTAGGGATGAGCACACCAGCCTATGCAACCATGAGGTGCCGAAGGGATCAGGTGTAAGGCATCATCAGAACAAAAAATCTTACCATAGTGAATGATGGGGGGAGTG
>NW_022111373.1:147184810-147192231 GCF_000313985.2 Echinops telfairi
ACTTTATAGATTAGTATTGGACATGTGGCTAATATCAGACTTATGGCCTTGGACTGGACTGGTTTGGGATGTTTTCTCAATGTTCAATTTCTATTGTATATAAATCTCTTTCCTATACACATATGTGTGTCCATGGATTTGTTTCTCTAGTCTACCCAGACTGACACACTGCCCAAGAATCCTCTACTCTGCCAAATTATCTATTAAGATAGGAGGAGAGGTAAGAGTAGTCCAGGACAAGGAAAAACTCAAAGAATGTGCCATAAGACACCCAACTCTGTGGAAGAGCCAGGCCTACTCACTATGGTCAAAATACCAACATCCACCATGCACAAACAGAAGACCACTATATGCCCAACTTCATCTAGAAGCCAACACGCTGATAACAATTCTCAAGATAACAAGGCCCTTGAGGAAAAATAAGGCAAGAATGAAGTCTTTCACACAAATAACACACTGATATGAAGGAAAATAGAAAAACACCCAACACAAAAGGCACGAGATGACAGCAATGAATCCACTGATAGTGATAATAATGCTGAATATCAATGGTCTTGATTCATACACTAAAAGTAAAAGGCTAGCAGACTGACTCAGAAAACATAACCCAGCAATCTGTTACCCGCAAGAGACACATCTTAAGCTCGCAGACAAAAATAGACTAAGAATAAAAGGCTTGCCAAAAATATAACGGGCAAATGGCAACTTAAAGAAGCAGGGGTTGCAATCCTAATTTCCAACAAAATTGACTTCAAGGTTTAAACCATAAAAAGAGACAAGAAGGGGCAGTATATAATGTTCAAAAGATCAGTAAACCAGGAATCAGTGAGTATAATAATTATATATGCACCTATTGAGAGACCCACAAAATTTGTCAAATATTCAAAAGATGAAAAAAGAAATCACAGATTCAATAATCATAGTAGGTGACTTTACTACACCACTAACAGAGAAATATATAACACTGGAAAAGAAGCTCAGCAAGGAGTTTACACTAAAGAACACAATTAGGCAACTGGACCTGATAGACATATATAGATCTTTACATCCAATGCAATAAAATTCACATTCTTTTCAAGTGCTCATGGCTCATTTTCAAAAACAGACCACATGCTGGGACACAAATTGAGCCTGCATAACTTCAGACAGAAATTACTCAGACATTCTACTCAGATCACCTCTGTAGAATATCCCAGATAGAAGTCAAGAACTTCAATATATCCATAACAAAAGAAATTGATATTGTTATCAAGAAGCTACCAACAAAACCAGCTCCCAGACCACATGGTTTCACAAGAGAATTCTACTGAGCATTCAGGGAAGAGCTGACACCAGTCCTCCATAAATTATTCCTGAGTATAGAAAAGGATGGCAAGCTCCCAAACTCATTTTATGAAGCCATTATAGCTTTGATACCCAAACAGGGCAAGGGTCCCACAGGAATAGAGAACTACAGACCAATATCTCCAATGAGCATGGATGCAAAAATCCTTAACAAGATATTGGCTAAGAGAATATGAAAGTATATAAAACATATCATCCACCATGATCAGGTAGACTTCATCCCAGGGATGCCAGTATAAGTTAACATCCGAAATCCATCAGTGTTATGCACTACATTGATAAGAAAAAAATATAAGAATCACATGATAATATCGATAGACACAGAAAAAGTATTTAACCACATCCAACATCCATTCCGAATTAAGACACTCAAGAAGATAGGAATGGAAGGAAAATTCCTCAAGTTTATACAAGCTATCCAAGAAAAGCCAACAGCCAACATAACAGTCAATGGAGAAAAGACTAAATCAATACCACTGAAAAAAGGGACCAACCAGGATCCCTCTTGTCCCAACTTCTATTCAACATTGTACGGAAGTCCTACCTAACAACAAAGACAACGGAAGGACATTAAAGTTATCCAACTGGGAGAGGAAGAGATGAAACTATTCTGAAAATTGCTATTTTCAGAAAAGATTTTATACATTGAAAATCCCAAAAGCTCCACAAGAGGTGTACTGACAGTGATAGAGGAGTATGGAAGAGTGGCAGGATTCAAGATCAACAAACAAAGGTCTACTGGTTTGCTATATACATCGGAGAAGACCATGGAAGAGGAGATCAAGAAGGCAGGACCCTTCACAATACCCAAGAACAAATTGAAATATCTAGGGATATGTTAAAGCAAAAAGTTCACTTATTTCACAATATATGAGTGGAGGTACAGGCAATGGGGTGGAGACCAAACCCAAGGAGGTACATATTAATCCAACACAAATCAGGGGAAAAGGAGGAAGGGGAGGGAGAATAATGGGGAGGGTGAAAGTGAGATGATAGCATGGGGGGAGCAGGGCTCTAACCCATCCAGGGGGAGAGTATTGGTTATGTCTCCACAGAATTGGGAGTGTGCAGAGACCCCACCATGACACACCAAACCAGGAGGGCAACGTAACCACATGGAGGAACGCATGAACAGATTGGGCTACAGAACGGGCCCCAACCAGAGGCAAACTGACTCCCTCCCTGGAAGTGCCATAGTGAACACCACAAAACCTACAGGTTGAGGAGAGGGGCCAGCATACCACTCCCACATGGAAGCAAACCAAGAAGGAAAAAGAGCAAGGGACATTTGGTCAAGACCCAGTATCGGCACACCAAGCCCAGGGGGATGACTTCCCTGCACGGAGCTGCTAAGGCACAGAGAGGACTGTAGGGCCGACAACAGTTCAAGACATGTCCCATTACCGGAGCATACCACGACAGAGGACAATACTGGGGACACACGGCAGGGAGGTAGTGTGGCCTGAACACACACACCCCAACCCCACTCCCACCCCCACCCCCCGCAGCAGGGCAAACCAAGAAGGGAACATAACAGATCAGCAAATCGAGCAAAGAAAAAGTCACAAACTCCCTAAAGAGCTCCCCAACTAGACTTCAGGCTAGGAGGGGCAGCTCCTGGAATGGCCCCAGGACCAGTGGGGAGATAGTCATAAAGGTCAGCAGACAGACCTGGAATTATGTATGCTTTTTCTTTTTTTTTTTTCCTTTTTCAATCTTTTGTTTTCTTTTTTGGTTCGTCTATGTCATTGCTGGTTTGCCTACTTATATAAGACAGTCGTGGGAAGCAAGCTCAAGGTGAAAGCAACAGGACTGACCATCCCAGAGGAACTTGAGAGGAGAAGGCGGCAGAGGAAGGAGGAGGTGAGCAAACAAAGCCATAGACAGGGGAACTAGGGAATTAAAATCAACAAGGAGAACGTAGAGCTCCTGGGGGAGTCGGTCCAACAGCAATCTAGCTGAGACGAAATACTAACAGGCAGAAGCAAGGCAAGTGTGATGGTGAGGCAGGAGGAAGGTAAAAGGAAACAGAAGAATGTTCTAGGAAGCAAAGTTATGGATAGAGGTATAAGCATAGGTTTGTACATATGTAAATATATTAATCCATAAAAATAGAGGAATTAGCCTTTGTACATATATTTATATGATAATACACTGAGGTAGGGGATGAACTTCCAGCCTCTGTTAATACCATCCCTCCATACAAGAACACTTTGTTCTAACAAACTGGTTTTCTGTGATGCTCACCCTTCCGGCATAATCGCTGAAGACAAAGTGAGTACAAAAGCAAATGTGGTGAGGAAAGCGGATGGTGTGGCTATTAAAAGATATAGCATCTGGGGCCTTAAGGATTTGAAGTGAAACAAGCAGCCATCTAGTAGAGAAGCAACAAGCCCACGTGGAAGAAGCACACCAGCTGGTGCAATCATGAGGTGTCATCGGAACTGGATAACAGACATCAGAAGACCCATAACAACCAACCAAACAAAAACGTATTGTTGAGAATGAAGGGGGTCGGAGCAGAGGTCCAAAGCCCATCTGTAAACAATGGGACATGCCCCCCACAGAGGGGTCACAGGGAAGGGATGAGTTAATCAGCGCACAGTAAAGCACTGATGAAACACACAATATTCCTCTGGTTCCTTGAGACTTCCTCACCCTCCATTTTCTTGACCCCAGTGCCGCCTTTCACTTCGGACTAGACCAGAGCATGGACACAGGTACAGATAAGAGATAAGAGCTCAGGACACATGGAATCCAGACACAGGAATAGAAATAGCAATACCATAAGGGGAGGGGGAAGGCTGGTGGGGAGGAAGAGGGAGCTGATCACTATGATTGACACATAACCACACACACCTCCTCCAGGGGGGAGAAAGCAGAAACCATTGGGAAGAGAGACAGCAGTTGGTGTGAGATAAGAAAATAATAATAATTTATCATTTGTCAAGGGGTCACGAGGGTGAGGGTGAGAGGAGATGATACCAAGGGCTCAATAGAAAGTAAATGTCCAGAAAGAAAGGATGCCAACATATGTACAAATATGCCTCATACAATTGACATACGGATTGTTATAAGAGTTGTAAGCGCCCCCAATAACATGATGTTTTAATAAAAAGATGCATTATAATCATTGGCCATTGGAATTCAACCGTTGAAAACAAACAGAAAGGAACAGTGGTTGGATAAGACGGTCTTGGTGATAAAATTAAGCTGGGCGGTGGCATGAGAGACTTCATAGCAATCTTTGTTCAGCAGAACAGAGGATGATCAGCACACGGGCCTCTCCAGACGGAATACATGGAAGCGAAATGGGCTTCAGCTGCGGGAAGAGCCGATGGAGAAGTTCGATATTATCAGGAAAAACTGGCCCAGGGGATGACTGTGGAATAGACCTCTTATGTAAGGGCAGGTGGAAGTTGAAGAAAATTAAAACAAAACACAAGAGCCAAAGTACTCCCTTGAGCATACACCAGCCTTGATGTTAAGAACATCTCGAGTGCAGAGTTGGTGCATGAACACTAATGACAGAAGACCTAAGGAGCCGTGAGAGGACTTCAAGGACATGCGAAGAAAGCAAAAGGCCATTGAGTAGACATGAAACAAAGAAAAGATCAAAGTGGGTGCCCGAAGAAACGCTGAAACTTGCTCTTGATGGTAGAGGAGCTACAAGGCAAGGGGAAGAACCGAGGAAGTCAAAGAGCTGAACAAAAAAACTTCAAAGAGCGGCTTGAGAAAACAAAGCAAAATATTGTAACGACAAATGCAAAGACCTAGAGCTAGAAAGCCATGAAGAGAGACCGTGCTGAGCGTATTTTAACAGACAGCTCCAAGAAAAATGTCAAGCCTCAGGTTGCAACATTAACACACTCTATGGGCGAAACACGGAATGACACAGGAAATGTCAAAAGAGGAAGGAAAGAATACACAGTCACTTTACCAAAAAAATGCAGGCAACACTCAAATGTTTCAAGAGAGCATCTGAGCAAGAACCAATGGTATTGAAGGAAGAAGTTCAAGCAGCACTGAAGGCATTGGCCAAAAGCAAGGCTCTGGGAATTGATGGAATACCAACTGAAATGTTTCAGCAAACTTATGAAGTACTGGAAGCACTCTCTTGTCTATGCCAGGAAATTTGGAAGGCAGCTACTGGGGCCCATGACTGGAGAGGTCCATATGTGTACCAATTCCAAAGAAAGATGACCCAACAGAATGTGCAAATTACAGAGCAATATCGATATCACATGCAAGTGAACATTTTGCTAAAGAACATTTGCAGCAGTACAGGACAGGAGGCTGCCAGCGGAACAGGACATGCAACAAGGGATATCATTGCTGAAACAAGATGGACATTGACTCAAAACAGAGAATACAAGAAAAAGGTTACTTGTGCTTTATTGACTATGCAAAGGCACTGGACTCTGCGGCGCATAACAAACTACGGATAACCTGGAAAAGAGTGGGAATTCCAGAACAGGTGATTCTGCTCCAGTTGAACCCATTCAGGGCCCAAGAGCCAGTTGTTTGAACAGAACAAGAGAATAGTGCATGATTTAAAATCAGACAGGTATGCATCAGCGTTGTAGCCTCTCACCATCCTTACTCAATCTGTATGTGGTTGTTAGGTGCCACAAAATCATTTCCAATGCATGGTGAGCTATGTACAACAGAGCAAAGCAATGACTGGCCCTGCACCATCTTCACTATGCCCGTGCCGAAGCCCCTTGCTGCAGCCGTGATCAGTGTAGCTCACTGCGGCCTTCGTCTTTTCATCAGCAAGTGTTTCATGCGCTCCTCACTTTCAGCAAGCAGGTTGGATCATCTGCGTGTGGTAGCTTACTAATTTTCTTGGGTCCACAGTCAGAGATCATGAACACCGCTCTAAAGAAATCAAACCAAATGTCGCATTGGTCAACTCTGGTGTGGACAAGTCCTCTGTAAAGTGTAAAAGACAAAGAATGTCACGTAAGGACCAAGATGGCCCTGATCTAATCCATGATATTTTATCACCACGTATGCTTTGTGGAAGTTGGACAAGAAATAGGGAAACCCAAGGAAGAATGGACACATTTGAATTTGGGGGCTGAATTTTACAAATACCATGGACTGACAAAAGAACAAACAGGAAGTACAGCCAGCATACTCCTCAGAAGCAAAGCTGGCAAGATTTGCTCCCACCTACTTTGGGCACATTATCAGGAGAGACCAGGCCCTGGGAAAAGACATCACGCTTGGTAGAGCCGAGGGGCAGTGAACAAGCGGAAGACCCTGGAGAAGAAGGATTAGCACCGGGGCTGCACCAATGGGCTCAGACATACCAACTGTCCAGGCAGTGTGTCCTTCTATTGCACTTAGGGTCCTTCTCGGTCAGAATCAACTACAGCAGCCATGACAGGAGCAAATCGCCTGCCCTTTTTGCTCTCCAACCGTTTGGTAATTCACCGTAAACCACGTGCCCCATCTCATGACTGAGAAGAGGGGAGAACGAGACAGACTTTGCTCAGCACTGGGTGATGGACATGACTTGCCTCCCTCTCTGTGGTTTGTCCATTTCTGATTTAGTGAGTCGCCTTCAATTCGAGTGCTTCTCTTTGCAAAGCAGGGCTCACCAATCATTTCAGTAAGACCGCGTTTGAAACGGCATGGGCTTCATTCCCACGGATGTGTTTCAGGGATGACGCATCTGGCACAGTGAGCAGAGGGATGGTCTCAAACATACCAAAGAGCAAAGATATTGCACAGAGCCGGGCACCCTGTTGTTCTCTTGTCCCACAGATGTCCATGCACCAAATCCAACACGGTGGGAGTTAAAACACCAATCACATTAGCTATCAAGCTCATTCTAACAGTCTATGTTGGCTTACAGGCCATTATCAGATTGGTGGGTGCATCCAACTAGATATGACTTAATGGATTTTGGAAAACATAATCAAATTCATTGGTCCATTTGAGGAAAAAGAGGGAGAGAAGAGAGAAGAAAGTATTTAAATGATTAAGATGCAAAAATAGGGATTTGAAATTTCCCCCAAAGAAAGATTCTTCCATTACTGTGATAGCCTGGAATCTTTTCTGCTCTC
>NW_022111373.1:147192460-147202505 GCF_000313985.2 Echinops telfairi
AAGAAGCGGCTGCGAGGCGGACAGTCAATTGCTTAACCTGCTACCCACTTAGGTTTCTCCCAGATATATTAGATGTGAAAATTAATTTGTTCATTAAATAAACTCTAATCATGTGCTCCTAAATCCCATGGTGCTAGTCTGTAAAATGGTATCGAGTTCCGAATTCAGAATGTCATCACTTGGGAACTTGACTTTTTTTCATCTCCTGAAGACAAAATTGGACAGCTGAACTGAAATTTTCCAATCCTGGAATCATAATGCTAATTAGACATAGAGAGAAGGTTTTTCCACTCGAATCTGTCAGGGCCCTTATGCACAAATGCACTACCGGTGTTAAAATGTCCCAGGGGAGGATTCTCTACCTCTGCACACTGTCTACACTGGCCCGGCTACTTTCCCAAAGAGAGAGACTGTCTTCTCTTCTCCCATCATGTCAGTGAGTCTGAGGGCAGTCTTTCCGGTTAGAGGGACTTGAACATCAGATGTGATATGGGGGAAACAAATCCAATTTGTCACAATAGATCAGCTTTACAGTTCTCGATCGTCAGCTTGCAGAAATGCTCAGCTCAGTCCCAAGAGATGCGATCTTCATTCTGGACGGGAGAGTGGAACTAAATGTCATGTCAGACCACCGGATTTGGGAGCTGAGGAAATGTTGATGTGCTGCTGAACTTGGTCTTTATGGGTCAGACATTGCCAACTATCTGTTTCCATTTGTTTCACTCTTTCAAGAGAAAGTGGGCACATAGATATTTCCCCTTTAAGTAACTCCTTTCTTTTAGTTATTACATTCAAGGCACTGTTTAAACTCCTCTATAAATATTAACTAACCTCGTCCTCTTAACTCTGAGATGCAGTCTCTTTTTACCATACCCATTTGACAGGTGGGTAAGCGAATGGACCCTGAGCCCTCCATGTTGTATTCACCTGGTAAGTAGTGTACTTTTTCTAATATCATTTAATAATTTAAATTTGTATCAATTTGAGTAATTAATTTTCCTTTGCAAATACATGGATGCTTGAGTGGATGTTGTTTCCTTACCAAAGTCTAAATGTCTATTTTATAAGATGTGAATTTTTGTGGTCAAGGCTGACCTCTGATCAAAGTCTCTCATCCTCTTCCTTGCGGGCCTTCATCCCAGGTCAGTCTTGTCCTCTCTGACACTGCGAGTGGAGCAAACGGAGGGAGTGAATGCATGTCTGTTGTAGTTACATAATCGGGTGTTAACTTGAGACTGTTAAAAGTGAATGGGGTGGAGTTTAACCTGTCAATCAAGTCGCAGCTTGATGACCTCATTTCGAGCCGCTAAAGAGATAAATAGCTTGCTGGATCTAGGCCACATTTCCCTGCTTTGTCTCTCTGTGAGACCTTCCTGTTGACAAGCCACGTGGAGCTACGCTGATGGCAGTCAGAGCTTTGGAAGTAGAGGAGCCATGTGGAGACCCATGCCAGAGCTAAGATGCTTCCACCGCCACTGGATCCAAAAGACTTTCCACCCACTGGCCTGTGATCTTCCTGTACTCAGTGTCATTGCATGTGTTGTGTGAGTCTGAAGAGGAATGTACAGACTGGTATTGGACATGTGGGCTAACATAGTACTTATGGACTTGATCTGGACTGGCTGGAATGTTTTCTCAATATACAATTACTCTTTGATAAAAAGTTCTCTCACACACATACATGAGTCTCCCTGAATTTGTTTCTCTAGTCTACCTGGACTAAACACATGCTGTGTGCGAACTCTTTAAGTTATTTCTCCGGACCCTGTCACACACCAACTGAGGCTCTTCTCTTTGTTTCACAATGAAGACAGCTCAGAGCAAGTCAGGTGGAAGCACATGTGTGGTAGTTTCATAATTTCATGCCAACATGATAAATAAGTATAGCCTTGGAGTCTAGCCTGTCAATCAGGTGACAGCCTGATGATGCCTCCTTGTGCATGTGGCTTTCTCATAAGGATAACGGCAACTTCCTCTCTCCCTCCCTTTGAGGCAGGCCACACTCTCTCTCTCTGCTTCACCTTCCTGATGAGGAGCCACACTCAGAGAGCTGGAGGAGCATCACACCAGCGCTGAGATGCTTCCCCCATTGCTGGATCCACAAGACTTTTCATCCACTGCCCTGCAATCTTCCTGCATCCGGCCTCATGGCATGTGCTGCACAGGTTCTGAAGAGGAATTTATGGACTCGTATCCAGCATATGGGCTAATATTGAACTCATGGGCTTGATCTGGACTGAGCTGAGATGTTTTCTCAATATACAATTGCTCTTTGAAATAAAGCTCTCCCTTATACATATATGTGTGTCTCTGGATTTGCTTTTCTAGTCAATCCTGACTAATACAACATGTGACAAAGCAAAGGAAATTCCCCATCGTTAAGGGCAAAAGTGCATCCTGGGCTCTGAAGAAGAAATTGGGCCTGTGATCTTCTGTTGTCGAGGATCTCACTAAAGGGAAGTGTGAGTGCCTAACGGATGAATAATGGAACTCACTCAGGGCATTGGGGAAATAAGGACGAGCGTGGAAAGAACTTGATAATGCTGGCTCTTGGTGCAGTGGTGAGGTTTCTACTCAGGTTGCTTCACTCAATGCCTTGGAGTCCAGGCCGGGCAGATGGGGACAAACACTTCATTCTCCTCATGGGTTCTGAGGTCCATGCCTGGCCAAATTGCCTTACCGGTCTCTACTACTGACACGGGGCCTACAGCACCAGTGCTGTGCCAAGTGTGGTCCACAGTTGAAATCCAGCTCATGTCTTAAGTGAACTTGACAGGCGTCCAATGCTCTACCACTCCAGGCCCACCATGTTAGCAGTGCCCATCATCATTCCTCACACATTTGCTAACACATGGATGCATGTGGGTGTATTCCTCTCCAACCCACCCTCTCACTCTGATCCTGTGACACCCTTGACCCCTACTACCTAAGATCTTTCAATAACATATGCAGTCCTCCAATCAGAAGAAGCAGAAACAGCTAATGGGAGGATGGGATGGAGAAGAGGCTCCTGGGTGGTGTTAGTTGCCATCAAGTTGGCTCCAATGCATGGTGTCCTTCTGTACAACGGAACAAAACAGTGCCCAGGCCATTCTTACAAGTATTCCTATGTTGGCATCCACTGTGGCAGCCACCAGTCGTCACTCCATCTCCTGGAAGGTTTCCTTCCTGTGTGCTACCCCTCTGCCAAACAGGATGCCCTTGTCAAGCACTTGATCTTTCATGATTACATGGGAAAAGCAAATGAGATGAGGATTCCTCCCCCTGTTTCTAAGGAGCATCCAGGTGGTACTGCTGAGGTTGCTATTGTTGTTAGGTACCATCAAGTCAGTCCCAAGCCATAACAACCCTGTGCACAACAGCGCAAAACACTGCCCGGCCCTGAACCATCCTCACAATAGATCGTATGCAAGAGCCCATTGGTGTAGCCACTGAGATGATCCATCCCCAGGAGGGCCTTCCTCCCCTTCCCTGGCCCTCCACTTTACCAAGCATGATGCCCTTCTCCAGGGAGCATGCTGAAATCTCACCCTCTTTCCTCTCAGGAGCGCTCTGGCTGTACTTCTTCCAACACAGATCGGTTTGTCCTTGCCTTTAGCAGTCCTTGCCATGGTGCTTTCAATATTCTTCACCAGCACTACAATTCAGACACACGGATTTTTCTTCAGTTTTCCTTATTCAATGCCCAACTTTCACATGCGTAGGAGGCAATTGAAAATACCGTGGCTTGGGTCAGGTGCATCTTAGTCCTCAAAGTAACATCCTTGCTTTTCAATACTCTGAAGAGGATAGGCCAACTTTATTCATTCTTCTGGCAACAGCGTCCACTCTCCATTCTTGCATGATTTGTGGCAGATGAGGTCCCACGGACCTGTTGGTAAAGCCGCAGGTGGAGGTGAAAGATGCACTTGGGGAAGGACGGCAATAGCCATTGAAACTCCAAACTCTGGTGTGCTAGAATGGTTCTGAGTCCCAGAGAGAAAGTCACATTGGTAGGCAGACATGTGCGTGGGGAAAGGCTGATGGGGAACAGGGTCAGACTACTCAAGGACAGCCCACTACAGGACAGGAGGGACTCACACCCCACAGCGAGGGCCACAAAGAAATTGGTCAGTCCCCTCCACCAGGCTGCTGACAAGCCTGTGTAGGAATGGAGAGAGGGAAGTGACAGAGGGACACATTATGACGGGCGTGGGGGGTGGGGTGGTGGAGTGAGAGAGAGAGCAAAAGTATTTTCAGGGAGAACTTAGTTGGGAGACAGACTCAGAGGTAGAGGGAGGTGGAAGTAACCCACATGAGCAGCGAGAACAGTGGTCCTCAACCTGTGAGTCGCCACCCCTTTGGGGGTCGAATGACCCTTTCATAGCAGTGGCCTAAGACTATCGGAAAACACATTTCTTAGGAACTGAAACGTTGGCTTTTTACACATACTGCCGCAAAAGGTAGCAGTGTAGTTTACTGTTGTACCCATGCTACACCATGCTTCAAGACAAAATTTCATTTATTTATCATTAAAAATAAATATTTCACAATATATAACTATATATAGTGTTTGTGATTCATCGCTACACATTCATTATGTTCAATTTGTAACAATGAAAATACATTTTGCATAACAGATATTTACATGATGATTCATAGCAGTAGCAAAATTACAGTTATGAAGCAGCAATGAAAATAATTTTATGGCTTGGGTCACCACCACATGAGGAACTGTGTTAAAGGGTGTCGGCATTAGGAAGGTTGAGAACCACGGAGCTAGAAGGAGGTATAAGGGAAGTCCTGCCATCCTTATTGAGACTAGAAGACCTGACTGGTGGGGAAAGAGTATGAAACCACGAAGAAATGGGAGCTAAAAACGGCGGAGAGCGAAAAACCAAATAATTTACTCTTCAAACAAATCGTTACTCATCGTGCAAACCAAATAGGCAATGCAGCGCCTTGCTAAACACCATGGAACAAGTCCCAAAGAGTATGTGGCCCTCTGGGGCCGGGGGCGGGGGTGGGACTCCTGAAATACATTTCCACAGGCCTCGGGCAGTACAGGAAATAGAAAAGAACCTTCACATCCACGCGTTTGTTTCCCTCCGGGGGAGGCAGCTAAAGCTCCATGCTCGCAGGCCTGTGGTGGATTTGCATGAGAGAAACTCAAGACCAAACCACAAACACGGGGCTCGGGAATGGATTTTGACCAGTAGTAACCCCACAGGCCAGAGTGCACCTGATCCCTTAAGGTGCTGGGGCTCTAAACCCTAACAGGACAGACAGCCTCAAGGTCTCTTCCCTGGTTTCCTTGCTGGTGCATTTGAACTGAGAACTTGTGGTTAACCACCCAGTGTTTAACCCACCGGGCTGCCAGGGATCCACAGGAAGAGAATGAATCCACAGGACCCACGGCCATCAAGTCCACCCTGACTCACTGTGGCCCACAGTGACTCACAGGGCTTCTGGAACTGTATGCCTGGGGCTTCAATCCACATGGTTGGCAGTTCAAAACCACCAGCAGCTCCAAGGGAGAAAGACTGGGCTTTCTACTCCCGTAAACACTAACAGTCTCTGAAACCCACTGGGGGTGGTCACTATGAGTTAGCATCACCCCGATGGCAGTGAGTGAGAATTCTTTGTAGGAACAGACAGCCTCATTTTTCTCCCAGAGAATGGCAGTAGGTTTGAACTACTGGCCTTGAGATTAGTAGTCCAATGCCTAACTCACTGTGTCTCCTGGGCTCCTGGACTCGTCTACTATCTTCCAGCAAATGGAGGAAATAAGGTCTTGCCTACATACATCAAGAAAAGCTGAAATGAAGTCTAGGGAGACTAGAAGTGAGTCAGGAAGTTCCTCTCTGAGCACCCAACCTGATCCCCCAACACCATCTTGCCTTCATTCCTGAACAAGGCACAGTTCAGGAATATGGTGAACACTCCTGAGATAGACAGCATAGGACACACAGGCCATTTGCCTGGACAAAACCGGAGACTGGAGCACCTCGTCCATTCAGCATACATAAGATGAAGCTCCAGACCAGAGCGTGGTCCATGGATCCACACATGGGGCCATATCTACCCCTTCTTGTGTTGATAGTCTTGCAACTTCTCCCATCAAGCGACAGAGACCACTGTCTTAGATCATGGAAATGGGTTGCCTGCTGACAGCTTTGGCCAAAGGAATGTGGCAGAAGTGCCAGCATGGCCACTCCGTGCCTGGAGCTCAGAGATCTTCTGTGCTGCTGTCCCTCCTCTGGGAAACTTGTCACCACCCAAGGATGAACCTTGGTCAGTGTGCAGAATGAGAGTCAGGAGAACAAGAGTTGAGTTGAACCACTTATTCTAGAAACGTGAAAGAGTCCAACAGAAGTGTCCTCAGAGGAGACAGGGGTGCAGACCACACTGGGTGACACCAAAGTGACCATCCAGGTTCCTGCTAAGTGACTATGTTTGTGCTTTGCTTCAGCTGAAACTTACTGTGTTTATCCTTCTAGTTAGTTGCCACAAGAAAAAAAAAACTCTTTTGTAAACCTAACTCAAACCTAAAGCTCACTACCATCAAATAAATTACGACTCATGGTGTCCCTAAAGGGCAAAGTAGAACCCCTTCTCTAGGTCCCTGAGACTGTAAAGCTCAATGGGAACAGCAGTCTCATCTTCTGCCTTTGGATCCTCTAGGACAGCTGTTCTCAACCTTCCTCACGCCGTGACCCTTTAACACAGTTCCTCATGCTGTGGTCAACATCCCCCCCAATCATAAAATTATTTTTGTTGCTACTTCAAAACTGTAATGTTGCTACTGTTGTGAATTGTCATGTAAATATCTGCTATGCAGGATGTATTTTTATTGTTGCATGTTGAACATAATGAACGCATAGCGATGAATCACAAAAACAATATGTAATGATATATTGTGAAATATTTATTTCTAATGACAAATAAATGAAGTTTTGTCTTGAAGCATGGTGTAGCACGGTGAGTTAGTTAATTGCGCCAGCCTGGCCGATAATCACATGTGGGGCTAATTGAAAGGCAGAGGGATAAATGGGTGGTGAGCCTTGCCTTTCTAGTTCTCGGGTCTCTTGTTTTGTGATGGTTGCACCGGGTGCAGCTGCCTTAGCAGTTCCCTGCTTCAGCTTGCAAGATTGACTTCATACAAGACATCCCCAAGGAGAAGCTACATGGACCTATCCCGATACAGCCCTGGGTGCTGGAGCAGCCGTGTGGAGACCCCTGCTAATGCTGAGATGCTTGTTCGTTCACTGACTCAGCTTTCCTCCTGCAGTTGACATCATTGCCTCTGTTTTGTGAGGTGGAGGACTTTGTGGACTGGTGTTGGGTTAATGGGTTAATGTTGGACTTGTGGGCTTGAGCAGCATTGGGTTGGGATGTTTTCATGATGCACATTTTCTTTACATAAAACTCTCTCTTATACATGAGTTGCTGTGGATTTGTTTCTCCAAAGTATCTAGACTAATACACACGGGTACAACAGTAAACTACACTGCTACCTTTTGCGACAGTATGTGTAAAAAGCCAACATCTCGGTTCCTGAGAAATATGTTTTCTGATGGTCTTAGGAGACCCCGGTGAAAGGGTCGTTCAACCCCCCAAAAGAGGTCGAGACCCACAGGTTGAGAACCACTGCCCTAGTGGGTTTGAACCATGGATCTTGCCGTCAGCAGCCCACCATACCGTGAGGGTTACTCAGGCTCAACTTACACCTATCAGGACACCCACAAGCTAAATCTTTATGCTACTTTCCTTTCTGAAATGTCCAATGCATTCAAAGGAGCCCTGGGGGTATAGTGGGGTAGGCACTAGGCTGTTAACTACAAGGTTAGTGGTTCAAAACCACTAGACGCTCCAGCAGGAAAAAGAAGAGGCTTTCTACTCCCATAAAGACTTGGTCTCAGAAACCCACATGGGCACTTCCACTTTGTCCCCTGGGGCCACGCTGAGTTGGCAGTGAGTCAGTGGCTCATGTACTCATGTCAAAGCTGTTGTTACTCATCTGTTACAACGATGCTCCAAATCACCCGGTTTCTTTAGCGCCTGCTAGCACCACATACTCTTATTTTTACTGCTGCGGAGGATACTCTCACAGGTGCTGAGTTTGTGAAAGTTTCTGGTGTATCCCCTGAAACGTTGTGTTAATTTTAGGGGAATGAAGCAATAATATATTAACTTTGGGGGTAATGAAGCAATGATGAAAGGAAAAGGAGGAGGAAAAAATGGCTTAGTAACCGATAATGTAACTAATTAGTGTTGCCATTTGGTATAGAAAAGTTTCACAAACCAAAGTTTAAGTTGTTAGTATTTATATAATCTAGGAAATGCTACTTTGAACTGATTGACTTATTACTATTTTCTTATTGTATTTATCACATTTTAGGCCAGGATTAGAATGGGTCGTTGACTCCCGTAAAGAGCTGCAGTCTTGGAAGCCCACAGGAACAGTAGGTCCCTGCCTGGCAGGTCACTGTGAGTCAATGAGTTGAAGGATTGTGTAGGTTCTCATGAGGAGGAAGCCCATGGTGCAGGAGATGACACCAAGGGTTACCACATTGGGTGACAGCAACCCTCATGACACGGCTGGAGTCCAAGTGAAGTCGGTGACCTGCTCCAGGAGAGGCCAGCAAGGCCGTCCCATCACCAGATAAACACAAATCAACTCACGGCCATTGAGTTGATGCCCACTCATAGTGACCTGGAGGACAGGGTGACACTGGCCCTGCACATTTTCAGACATCACTTTTAATGGGACTAGAATGCCCTCTCTTTCTCCCATGGTGTATGCCTGCTGGTTTCAAACTGCTGACCTTGCAGTTATCAGTCCAAGTGGTAAGCACTACACCACCAGGGCTCCATTAACACCGGGAGCAACAGAGGCTGGTTCTTGCTTGAAGACATCTTGGTTTCCTAGTGTTTTTGTGAGGTGCTGTCCAGTCGAGTCCGACCCATAGCGGCCCTCTGAAAAGTAGAACAAAACACTGTCTGGCCCTGTGTCATCCTGACAATTAATCTTATATCTGAATCCCGTCGATGCAGAGACTGCGTCAGTCCAACTTGTCAGAGGGCTGCTTCCTTGTGGCTGTCCCTCTATCAAGCATGCTGTCTTGGGTTCCTGGTGTTGCTGTGATAAGGGCTTTGAGGAACAGAAGTTAGTTTCTCATAGTTCTGGAGGCTGAAATTCAGAACCAGAGGCTGGTTCTTGTTCTGGCCTTCTGAGAATTCCTCCCCTCGCTCCTTGGGTGGATCAGTGATCCTTTGTTTGCAGGCAGGTCCTGGTCTTCTGTGGGTGTGTCTGTTCTGTTCTGTCTGTAAGACAACTTTGAGAAGGGTACAACCCACTATGGAGATCTCATGAACCCAACAAGAGGGTCGCATACATAGCAAGAGGAGTTAGGACTTCCCCATTTTGGAGGGAGATGAAGGGCATGATTCAATCCTAAATTAGGATGAATTAGTTATTGGTTTGTGTGTGTGTGTGTGTGTGTGTTAGTTAATGGACAGTCCAAATTTCAGTCTTCATTTTACCTTTATTTCACCTGGTCCCTTAACCATGAGAAGAATTTTTAGCAGAAGCCAGCGGCTCGTGTAGAGCAGTGGGTGACGCTTTGGGCTGCCAACCACAAAGTTAGCAGTTTGAAACCACCGGCTGCTCCTTGTTGGCTTCCTGCTGTCTTAGAGGTGTATGAGGTTACCCTGACTTACTCACAGCTCACTCTGAGTCAAAATCAACCCAACGGCAGTGTTTTTGTTTGAGTGTTTGATAGACGATGGAGCTTATAGAAGATTGTTGTTGTTACTTACCATGGAGTGGGTTCCAGTGTTAGTGACCCTGCATACAACATCTCCACAGCATTTGCTCTTGTTCTGGCAGCTGCCGTGCACATCTACCTGACCGCTTACGTTGAGATTCCTCAGTGCGCACCCACCTGACTGCTTACATTGAGATTTCTCAGTGCGCACCCACCTGACTGCTTACATTAAGATTCCTCAGTGCGCACCCACCTGACTGCTTACATTGAGATTCCTCAGTGCGCATCCACCTGAC
>NW_022111373.1:147202714-147232133 GCF_000313985.2 Echinops telfairi
TTACATTGAGATTCCTCAGTGCGCACCCACCTGACTGCTTACATTGAGATTCCTCAGTGCGCACCCACCTGACTGCTTACATTGAGATTCCTCAGCGTCTTTCACAGGGGGCTGGGGAGCTAGGAAAACAAGACGACCGGGGCCAGCCCTGGACTGTGTGCAGCCACAAGACTGTTGATCCACCACGACCAGCCTGGGGGTTTGTTTGCTTTTAAACCAATTTACTGGGGGCTCTTACAGCTCTCATCACAATCCATAAATCCATTGTGTCAAGCACAGTTGTCATCCTGAGGTCCTTCCCTTCTGGAACATTCGTGGACAGGATTATTTGTGCATTCCGATGAAATTCTGTGCTCACAATGTGTACAAAATAAATGGATATCACTAGCAACCCCGGTCTCCCAGACAAAAATACGGCTGGAGCTCCATGTTCCACAAGCTCCTCAGGAAAAATGCAATCTGAATTGCATGAAGCCTGGCTGGTGATTTGAAGCAATGTGTGTAAACACGACACATGGATTGCAAGCAGGATTGCAGAACAGTGGGCTCTCCGTGAGGCACAAACCAACCATGCCTTCCCTGTTTCCATGGTGTGCCCATTCGCATTGCGTGGGCAGTTCCAAAGAGTTACAACCACGTTTGAGCCCTATCACATAAACTCTCTGCCATTGAGATGATTCTGGCTCAGAGTGACTCTATGGCACAGAGTAGAAACTGGCCCTGTGGGTTTCAAAGTGGTGGTTTTGAACTGCTTGACCTCATGGTTAACAGCCCCATGCAAAACCAACTATGCCATCAGGGCTCCCTATAGCCCTGTAACCTGAAAGACCATGTATCTCCAGGTGAGAATCAGTCCTTAGCTCTGTGAATTTGGAAGGGGATGGAACCCAGAAGGAAGATAATCACTCCTGAGGGTTTTCTGCCCCAGGTCCTTAGCACCACACTTCTGTTTTTCAGTTAGCTTCTATTGTTGATCAAACCTCTACTGGATATTCAAAGTGACTTGCTGTTAAATAATAAGGAACATGTCTCAGTAGGGAGACTAGTAGTCCTCACTGCCATCACTCTGCAGCCCTGGTGGTGCAGTGGAGTATTACAAATGAAGTATAACTGCAAGGTAAGCAGTTTGAAACCACCAGCCTCTTTGCGGGAAAAAGATGAGGCTGTCTATTCCAGTAACGGTTCCACTCCTTCTCACTCACTGCCATCGCCTATATCCCAGACAGAGTGACACTGTAGGACAAGGTAGAACTGCCTCTGTGGGTTTCTGAGACTGTGAGTCTTTATGGGAGTAGAAAGCCTCATCTTTCTTCCTAGGAGCAGCTAGTGGTTTTGAGCTGTTGACCTTGTAGTTAGCAGCCTAACTACACTACCAGAGCTCCTGTTAGACATCAAGCATGTAGAACCAGCCTAGACCAAATTCAATGTCATCTAGTCAATGCCAACTCGACTCGTGGAAATTCTATAGGACAGGGTAGCACTGAGTCTTTGAGTTTCTGAGGCTGTGAATCTTTACGGGAGTAGAAAACCTCATCTTTCTACCACTGGAGTCACTGGCGGTTTTGAAGGGCTAACCTTCAGGTCTACCTAAAACCAGCAGACACTAACCTCAATTCATCAGTTCTGAAGTCCAGCAGGACAGTTCTCCTCCTTCCTGTAGGCTCCCTTGATGACAGTGGGTTTGAATCATTGATCTAGGAGCCCTGGTGGTGAAGTGGTTAAAGCACTTGGGGGATCACTGAAAGATTGGGGGTTGAACCCACCCAACCGCAGCTCCAGGGGAGAAGGTGGCATTGGGCTTCCATAAAGATTTACAGTCTGGGAATCCTGTGGGGCAGTTCTACTGTGTCCCATACAATCGCTTGGCATTGGAATCAACTCAACAGCACTAGGCTTGGTTGGGGTCCAGGACATATGGGGGCCTCCAGGCACTGCCCACTATCCCACTTGCAGGGTGAGGAAATTCTCCCAAGGGTTTTTGCTTGCTGAGCCAGGAGTCTGTCAGGAATTCGGGAGGTGACTGATGGCTTTGGGTCAACCCCCTGATCCAGGCTCTTGTTTTGTCCCTGCTATTGGTCTTTATTTTAAAATACTTATTTGAGGAGACAGAGTGACCACAAGCAGACAAGGTGGGTAGGCCCACACAGACAGGTGGTCTCAGGGTGCCATCCACCACACATACACAGGTCTGGATTGCCACTGCAGGGGGCCAAGGGCAGAAATCTGCTCTGAGGTCTCCAGGGCAGCTACCGTTTCAGGGCTGGCTGGGCAGAGCAGGCCACAGACCACTGCCCATTCCTCCTAAGCATGCTAAGCCCAGCCAAACTGAGCACAAGGGCTGTGGACACCCAAGCAGACAGCAGGTGGCAGAGCCCACAGGAGGCAAAGGGCACACACTTACCCATACTCACACACAAACTAGCGTGCAAAGGCACAACCACACACTAACACAAACGTACCACGCACACATAAACGTGCATCCATGCATGTGTGCACAAAAGTATGTAAACCCCTACACTCATAGGCACACATATGTACACATATTCACCTGTGCCCATGTGCACACAGAGACACGCATACACACCCACGCGTGCACAGATACATGCATACCCATCCACGTGTGCATACATATACACACATGCACACCTACGTGTGCACACTCAAAAACGCCAGCACTGGCAGGCAGGCACACTGGAGCACATGAGTGTTCCCAGGCAGGCCTTCCAGGGATGCCCAAGAGACCCTGTCCTGCTGCCAATTCAGTGAGCAAGTTGTGCAAGAGCTATGCTATCTCCTGGGCCCCAAGCTCTGCCCTGCGCACCCTGAGACCTAGCCGAGTCCCTCAGGGCGAAGAGCCCCAGGCAGACAGCTCAAAGACAGGATCCGCGACTGAACCGCGTGGGCTCCCCAGAACCCTCAAATCCACTGTGACATCGTGGTGCCTGAGAGGCAGGCCCGCAGAGGTCCCCGACCCGTTTCCACCGGATCTTCCCCAGGGTGGCGGGGGTCCTCCCGCGGGGCCACCTGAGCACGCAGTCCCAGCAAGTGCCAGTTCTCGCGGGGTCGCCTGGGGCCTGGGGGTGGAGCTGAGGGGCGCCCTTCTGAGTTCTGAGGGGTTCTAAGGGTGGCCGCCGCCCTGGAAGGGTCCCTGCGGTGCACAGCCCGCATCCTCCCTGAGGGAGGACCAGCGGTGGTTTGGGGTGACTCGCGCCCCTGGGGGTGGAGACCCACTTCCCCTTCCCAGCCTTCCAGCCCTTAGGATTCCGCTGTCCCCTGTCCCCTTGCCCCCTCGCCCTCCTCGCCTTCTCCCGACTTCTACCCGTCAGTGCTCGCTTCACCTCGGCCCCCACCACTCCTTTGCCCTCCTCTCCCCTCCTCTCCTCCTCCCTGGCCCTGCCCCCTGGTTCTTCCCTGCCCACCCCTCCCCCCACCCCTGCGTCCCCTCCCTCCTTCCGTCTCTCGGTGCGCTCCCACGGTCCGGGCTGGAGCCCCACCACTCCGCCCCGCGCGCCGCGGAGCCGTGGTAATAACCCGGGCGCGGGCGCCGAGTCCCGGCGGGGCGGGCTGTGGTCGGTCCTCGCGTCCTTCGCAGCCTCGCGCACCGCCGGCTCCGACCATGGGTGCCCCGGGCCCTCGGAGCGCGCGCCCCTGCCTGCTCGCCGGCGGGTGCTCAGCCCCCGCGCCGAGCGCGGGGCGCGGCGCCGCACTCCGGGGACTGCTGCTCCTGGCGCAGGTGGCCCAGCAGGTGAGTGTGCGCCCGCCTTCTGGCCCGGGGTCCTTAGCCCCGCGGGTCCCTCGGCAGCCCCTTCTCACAGAGGCATCCCTGCTCTTTTCCAGCTGGTACCTGCGTGCGCCCTGGCAGCCACAGCGGCGGCGGCGTCCCGGAGCCCTAGCGTCCCCCTGCGTCGTCCCCACAGCGCCCAGCGCCCAGACTGGCTGCTGGACACAGGTGAGTAAGGCCTGGAGGTGAGGGCTCTGATCCGCAAGTCAGAGGCCCCCAAGCTCCCCAGCGCTGTTGTTGGAGGCGCTGGAGGTGTCCCCAACCCCACTGATCATCGCCACTTTGAAGGCGCTGCGGCGCGGGGGGGGGATGCAGCACCCCCAGATCGGACTTCCGGCTTTCGGGCTTACCGGGGTCCCTGCCACAGACAGTACACCGAGACCAGGCAGGTTACTTATTTATAACCACGGAAAACAGGGGTGGAGGTTAGAACTATTTGAGAGGACGCACTAACCCGCGATTCTAACCCACGCCTCCTCTTCCTTCCCGCATCCCCTTTCTCCTCCTGGACCATCTCCTTCTATCGCCCACTAGAGCAGGAGTCGGGCGGTGGGAGTCATTTTTGCAGTGCGCGGGTTGATCATCTCAGGATCAAGTTCATGCTCTTCCAGACTTGAAAAGGGAAATGAAATGTCCCAGCGCATCCAGTGGTGACCAGCTTACTGGGACCTCCGACGCGATCGATATCCAAGTCCTTTGCAGTGGTTGGACGTGAAAATGAACCTGCTGTTTGGGTCTTTGCAATGTGTGGTTTTCACTCGCACGTTCCCGGTGTTTCTAAATTTGACGTTTCCCAGGGGTGGGTCTCTCTGACCCTCGATTACTATGTTTCAAGGTGCCTGTGGAAGGAAGCAGGTGTGTGCAATTGCTCGGAGTGCTTTTCACCGGAAGCCAGCTCTTTGGCAATGACTACATATTAAACGCTGCTGAATTTCCAAGACTAAATTGCAGTCTCAAATCTGAGTGGTGACTGTGAGGGAAGAACTAGGTTTAACGAGAAGCACCTCGGTGGCTTAGCGTTATGCGCTGGGCTGTGATCCCGCAAGGTGGACAGTTTGAAACCGCCCCTTGGCAGCTCCGCGGGAGGAAGACCTGGCTTTCTACTCCAGTGACCAGTTACAGAAAACGTTCACAAGGGCAGTTCTACCCGGTCCTATAAATAGGTTGTTATGAGTCAGCATTGTCTCGAAGGAATGTAAAGATTATTCAATGAACCCAGCCTATTGTCAAGACACTCTAGTAAATGAAAATGAACCATTCACAGTACTTGATAGCATTTACAGTGTTTTAAGGCATGTAAATTGTACATGCCCTTGAGTAGTTTGTCTTGATAAAATAACAAAGGAATAGCATAAAAGAGTTTTCATTTCTGAATGAACTAATGCAATTCTCTACCAAATATTGAGTCACCCCCTGCCGTGGAGTGGATCCTGACTCATAGAGACCCCATGTGGGCTCGCTGAGACTGTCAATCTTTACAGGAGTAGATGGCCTCCTATTTCTCATATACCCTAAAATGAGAAATATCAAAGGGAGCCTCACATGCTAAGGACCACCAGAGGGCGCCAGATATAAATGATTTAAAATGTTTGAACTCGGTGCATTGTGTCCGGCTGCAAGGAAAAAGATTAATTATCCGTTCGTTTGAAATTCATCTTTTTCATCGTTGCTCTTGTCTTCGTTCCTGTTTATTTTATAATACGTTCTGCAATTTAATTGTGTGTGTTGGAAGTAGAAGGTCCCATTAAGTTTGAATTGTGTCTCCAAAAAAATTGTGTCTTTCAAATCCTCACCTCTCTACCTGTGGAAGAGTTCAAACCCCTATTTGGTTTTAAATCCTGAAACGTTGCTTTGTAAGTGAGATGATATTCACATAGGGTGTGTCTTAAGACAATACCTTCTGTGATCCAAAAGAGATTAAACAAGTGAGTGAGCAAGCTCTGGGCGATCCTTCACTGGAAGATCTGAACAGAATCAAGAAACAAGGACCGGCACCACAAGAAAGCTGTCTCCTAGAGCCAGTCCCTGAAGTCAGACTTCCCGCTTCCTGAACTGTGAGGGGGGGGAAAAAATCCCAGTTTGTTAAAGCCACTCCCTTCTGGTATTACTATTGTAGGGACACTAGAGAACTAAGACCCTCCTAGGCCCCCCCTCCCCCATCACCTTTTCTTTTGCAAATCCTTTGCAAATCTAGTTTCTGAAAGTCAAGGAAATGGCAGAAGGGATTGGCAGATATCACTTTTTTTTTTAAGGAACTTAGACACAGGGGACCACTTCCAGGAAGAAAAGTCAAGAGTACCTGGGGGTGTGTGGTTTTCCCACGTGGGGCTGAACTTGCCCTTAGCTATCCCGTGTGAAACTGCTGCTGGAAGAGAGTGGAGGGCTCGCTGCAGCCTCAGCACTCCATTCAGCCTGGCTGCTCTGACCACCTGGCACCGCCTCCTGACCACCATCTACCTTGCTTGGTCATAGCCTGAAACTGAAGGTGTCAAGCCCAACAGCAGGGGTTCTCCCTTAGTCAACAGCCACATCTTCCTTCATGACACATCATGTATTTGCACCCCCTTGATTATAAAGGGGGAAATATATATATATATATATATATATAAATATATAGAGAGAGAGAGAGAGAGAGAGAGAGAGAGAGAGAGAGAGAGGCATACCTTCACTGCTGTGACCAAGTGCATTCAATCTAGCAACCTCTATAGAGCAGAATCTGGCTATGTTTCAGCCCATTTGGTTGCAGACACTGTGCCCATCCATCTCATCAGGGACCTTCCTCTGACTCTGGCCCTCTACTTCACCAAGCATGATGTCCTTCTACAGGGACTGGTCCCTCCTGACCATGTGTCCAAAGTACGTGAGGCAAAGTCTCACCATCTGTCTTCGAAGGAGTTTCTATCTGGCTGTATTTCTTCTAAGACACTGGAGCTGTTACCAGAGAAAACATTCTTGTGGTTCGATCATGTTACTTATTTAGCCCTAGAACAGTAGAGCAGCATTTACTTTGTATCACATTGTTGCCAGTGACTTTTAGATGGTTTTCTCACTGCCAGGAGTAGATCTGACTCACAGTGATCCTACAGGACAGGGTAGAACTGCCCCTGTGGGTTTCTGAGACTGTAACTGTTTACAGGAGTAGACAGCTCCATCTTTCTTCCCCAGAACTGCCAGCTGTTGGTTTTGGACTGCTGAAATGTGCTTACCAGCCCCACTTGTAACCCCTGTATGATCAGAGCTCCTCTTTTAGACCTCTTGCTATCTATTCTTCAAGTTGGCTTGGAAAGAAATACTTTAGCCATAATGTTTATATAAAGTAATACCAACTGATAGCAACTGTTACTGCAAATTTTGATGAGTGTATGATGAAATTATGTTACAATAAAGCAAACTTCCTGTTACATTTGAAGTAGTAATAGGTAGCTAAATTGGGGGAAATTGTATTTTCAGACAGCAAATATGCCCCCAAATGTTTGCTGATTCCAAATTGTTTTTCCTTATTTTCCAATAGGAGTCTTGAACCCTGTCTTCTATTATAAAAACTCTCCTGTAAAAGCAAACAGACAAATAATAAGAAACTTTCAAATTTACCTTTGTCATAAAACAGTGGCCCTTGTTAAGAACAAAGGCACATAAAGATTTGCTAAGTTAACATTCTAACTCCAGACTATATTAACTCACAAAGCCAGGTTTGGGTGCTCTTTAGAAATTTTTTTTATTGATGTGTGTTTGAGTGTGTGTGTGTGTGTGTGTGTGTTTAAAGTTTATAACTTTTAACATTCAACTATTTATATCACATGAGAAAAATCTGTCTGTTTCAGAGAGCCCAATGATATAGTGGTACATGTTTAACATCAGGCCCTTGAGGCAGTGCAGGAAGGGTGAGGAGCACTGATTAATAAAGATTGCCAATTTGCCTGGTGTAAATATTCCTAGTGGGTTTTTTTTAAGATTATTTTTTGGAGGCTCTCACAGCTCTTATAACAATCCATCCATCAATTGCATCAAATATATTTGTACATATATTGCCATCATTATTTCCTAAATATTTACATTCTATTTGAGCCCTTGGTATTAGCTCCTCTTTTTGTACCCTCCCACCCGACTTCCCACCCTCTTGACCCCTTGATAAATTATTTTATTTTCATATTTTACACCAACCTATGTCTTGCTTCCCTCAAGAGGGTTATCTGCCCTGGATTCCGTGTGTCCTGAGCTCTTATCTGTACCTGTGCACATGCTCCAGCCTAGCCCACAGTGAAAGGCAGGATTGAGGACATGACAATGGGGGGTGAGGAAGCCTCAAGGAACCAGAGGAATATTGTATGTTTCATCGGTGCTATACTTCACCGTGGTTGACTCGTCGCTTCCTTGCGACCCTTCTGTGAAGAGATGTAGCATTTTCTGCAGATGTGTTTTGGGTTTCTGCTCTGATCCCTCTTGTTCTCAACAATATGTTTTTGTTTGTTTGTTTGGAGTCTTCTGACGCCTGTTACCTGATCCTGTTGACACCTCATGATCACACCAGCTGGTGTGCTTCTTCCATGTGGCCTTGTTGCTTCTGAGCTAGATGAGCGATTGTTTAACTTCAAGCCTTTCAGACCCCAGATGCTATCTCTTCTAATAGCCGGGCACCATCAGCTTTCTTCACTATATCTGATTGCCTAGTGTGACCCTTTTTAAGCTACCAATATGGTATCACTAAAGACAGTAAGTGATGAGTACAATCAGTTCTCAGAGGCTGGTGTAAGCTAGGCCCAGCACACTCCTGGGTAGGAATATGCCCCACACCATCATGTTAAAAACCAGGCAATAGTTTTTTGTTTTGTTTTTTCTATTCCAACACCAAAACATGTGGTCAAAAGTTTATTAGGAAATTTTATTTTATTACATTATATGTTTATTTCACTCAAATGTTGAATGAGATGCTGTGTTTATTTTGTTAATTCATTCAATTCCTAGCATATGAGGTTTTTATTTACATTCATTTATACATTGAGCTCTGGTGGCATAGTGGTTACCCACTGGGCTGTCATCTCAAAGACCAGAGGTTCAAAACCAACAGCTGCTCCGCAGTACTTTCAATATTCTTCTCCATCAACATACGTAGTTCAAATGCTTTGATTCTTCTTCTGTCTTCTTTAACAATATCCAACTTTTACATTCATGTGAGGCCATTGGAAAATACCATGGCTTGGGTCAGATGCTTTGTGTTAGACAAGGTTCTCTAGAGGAACAAAACTAGCACACTTATGATTTTTATATATATATATATATATATATATAAAAGAATAGGCTTATACAGTAAGATGTAATATAACAGGAATTAGTCTACACAGCAGTACAGAGGGTTCAGTTCAAATCACTCTTTACAACAGTTAATATACTGAAAGCCCTTCAATTCATGAAGGGTCTTCAGTCTAAGTTCAAGGAAGCAGACAGAGGAGTCTTCCCTCAGGCAAAACAGATAGAGTCTCCCTGCAGGCAGTGGACAGCAGGGTGAGTCAGCAACAGTCAGCAGCATGGGATTTAGCGAAGCAGGCCCAGATGGGATATTGTGGTGAAGCAGACCTCAAAGGAGTCTGTGGCTTGGCTCACAGGCAGTGTAGCACAAAGGTTGAGGCCGAGAACTAGCTAAAGCAGCAGCAAGCTAGGTTGAGGGAGAGAAAGAGTTAAAGCAGCAGCAAGTTGGTCCAATTACCAGAGATTGAGAGAGAGCTGCGACCTGATTAAACTCCACCCATATGTTCCTATTGGTCTAGTGGACATGATAAACCTAACTATCACACGTCTTGTGCAGCAGATTTGCCTAATGCAACTCACTTTTTGACGCTTTCATTACTGCTTCCATGAGCATTGATTGTGGATAAAATCATTGACAACTCCAACCTTTTCTCTGTTTATCATGATGTACTTATCGGTCCAGTTGAGAGGTTTTGGGTCTTCTTTGCATTGAGTTGTAATTCACACAGAAGGCTGCATGCATAGATCTTCATCACCAAGGGCTTCAATTTCTCCGCAATTATAGCAAGCAAGGTTGTGGCATCTGCATATTATAGGTTGTTAATAAGCTGTCCTCCAATCCGGATGCCGCATTCTTCTTCATAAAAGCCAGCTTCTCTCATTATTTGCTCAGCATACAGATTGAATAAATATGGTGAGAGGATACAGGTGTAGAAGCCCAAGGGTCACTAAGACTTAGAAATAACTTGGATGACAGATGGTTTGGGGTCACTCTTACTTTATAGAGAAAATTGTAATTTACTTTAAGTCCACTTTTAAGATCTTGCTTTTTAAGTTTTACTTTCATTTATTCTAAAATTTTAACTTGAAAGTGAATATATGGTCCATTTTTTTTCTTCATTTTAGACTGAGTGAAAGGGTTACTGGGCATATGTTTCCTTGGAGTGTTAAAAAACAAAGATGCCTGATCCAAGCTGGAGTATTTTCAGTCCCCTCATATCCATGTGAAGCTAGACAGTGAATAAGGTAGATTTGAAAAGACTGGATGCTTTTGAAATATGTTGTTGGCCAATAACAGTGGAAGTGCTGTGGAGTGCTAGGAAAAAACAGGGATCTGTCTCAGAGGAAGAAGAACCACCAGAATGATTTTTATAAGGAGGATGGCAAGATTTTATCTCACGTAGTTTGTACATGTTATCAGGAGAACGTGTGTGCTTGGCACAGTACTGGGTCAGAGAAAAAGAGGAACATTCTCCATGAGATGGGCTGGCACAGTGGCTGTAACAATGGACTTCAAACATACAGTATATACTTGAGCATAAGTCGACCCAAATATCAGCCACGGCACCTCATTTTACCACAAAAAACTGCATTAAAAATATGCAGAAAAAACTTGGCTGATGCACGAGTATAGACTGTACTTATTGAGAGGCTGCCACCAGACCAGGCAGTGTTTCTTCTATTGTCTGTGGGATCACTAAGAGTCAGACCAGTCCCTGCAAAAGGACAGCATGCTTGGTAAAGTGGAGGGGCAGCAAAATAAAGGAAAACTCTCAAGGAGATGGATTGGCACAGTGGCTGCAACAATGGGCTCAAGCGTGGGCACAATTGTGAGGGTGGTGCAGGACCGGGCAGTGTCTTGTTCTGTTGTGCACAGGTCACTGTGAGTCAGAATTGATTCAACAAGACTTAGAACTGATTACATGGGACCCAATGACAAGGGGGTTGCCATGAAAAATTACCACAATGTGGGCTCTAAAAGCAACAGACATGTATTCTTTCACAGTTCAAGTGCAAAAAAGTCTGGAAACAAGATGTCACAGGTTGGGTTATTTCTGGAGGCTCTGAGTGAGGATCTGACCCACGTTTGGTTTATGGTGGCTGTGTAACCAGCCTGGGCAGTCCTTGGATTGGAGGCACATGATCAATCTCTCTCTGCTATCACATTGTCTCCTCCACTCTGCGTCTCTGGCTGTCTCTTAAGACCATCATTGAATGTAGGGATTACTTTAATCCAGAAGACCCATCTTGAGTTCTCTACCTTAGTTACATCTGCACAGACCCTTAAACCCAAATATGATCATGCCCTGAGGTTCCCCAGGGATCTCCGAGGGAGGCTGTGAACATTCCACCCACTGCCTTTGCTAATAAATTAAATCTGACGTTGCCGATTCTTTTCCAAATTCTAAAATTATTGCCAGGATTCTCAAATCAGCAGCTCCATGCTTTGCTTTCAGAGTCCGACCTTGTCTCTGTGTATGAGGTGGACCCCGAGGGGCATTACGTGTCCCATGAAATCATGCACCATCAGCGGAGGAGAAGAGCGGCGGCGCCCTTGTCAGAAGTGGATTCCCTGCACCTACGACTGAGAGGATTCGGGCAGGACTTTCACATGGATCTGAAAGCGTCCAGCAACCTGGTGGCTCCTGGGTTTATCGTCCAGACCCTGGGGAAGGGAGGCACGAAGTCAGTGCAGACCATTCCACCGGAGGACTTCTGCTTTTATCAAGGCTCCTTGAGATCCCACAAGAACTCCTCCGTGGCTCTCTCCACCTGCAGAGGTTTGGTGAGTACCCCTCTCTCTCCTTCGGAGGAAGGCTCCATTTCAGCTTATTGGTTAAGGTGAGTCCACAGAGAGGAGTGAAGGCGGGGATTCCCTTGAAACATTTCAGCGTGTTCTATTACTGCCGTCCAAATGTCTTTGATCTCTACAATCCAAAGATGATTGCCAAGTCATACTTCCGCAAATGTGTTGTAAGGAACCCTGGTGGGGTAAAATGGATTAAATATTGTGATGCTTAACAAAGGACAATCGTCCGAACTCACCAGCCACTCTGTGGGGGGTGGGAGTGGAGATGGAGTAGTCTGAGTCCATGATTATTACACTTAGGAGCACTGTGGAGTAGTTCTCCTCTTGATCACATGAACTTGCTATGAGTTGGAATTAACTCAATGGTGGCGGGTGGGGTTTAATATAGAAATATGTTGTGTTAGGTCTCTTGCCTTACTAGAAAAATTTGCATACACCACCCTATTTTGTTGCTTATTTTAGTCTAGAATAATTGTGGCTGGTCTTTTTGGTTTGAAGATGAACATCTAACTGGTAGCATTTTTTTCCCAACATATTCATCTCTTCTGAGTTACTCTGGTTTATTAGTTTATTATCAAATCAGTATAACTATCTTCATGACGAGAAGCGGAATGGTATTTAACCAAGAGGAGCCCTGGTGGTGTAGTGGTTATGAGTTGGGCTGTTAACGTTGAGATTATCAGTTCAAAACCACCGGCCACATCATGGAAGGAAGATGAGACTGTCTATTCCTGTAAGGAGTTACAGTCTGGGAAACCCAATGGGCATTTCTACGTGTCCTGTAAGGTGGCCATGAGTCAGAATTGACTCAAGGGCAGTGAGAAGCGACGATTTGGGTTATTAGGGGAAACGCTAGAAAGATGTTAAGGATGTTATTTCTGCCTTTGGAGGACGCATTGTCATGCCTTTCACTTGCAAAGATGAATAATGGAGCGTGCATGTAAATGGCCGAATGCGTGTCCTCAGGCTGCTATTTCCTTCACGAACAATGGTTGCTCCTAAACCTCACCTTCGAAATTGCATGTGAACCTATGAGGAAAAGCAAGGGCTCTTGCGCGCGTTAGAGGATGTTCACTCGGTTGTGATTGATATGATTGCTGTATTTTCATGATGGGTTGTTGATCTCGGGTATTCCAGGTTTTAATGAAAGGCCAAGGGATATCATAGGCAAGCACCCCCTCCCTGCCCCACCCAGCATTCTGAGTAGCATTTGACCATGTCACTTGTTTCATGGGGGTCAGGAGTCCGTAGAATCCCCTTGTTTGCCCCGTTCTTGTTCACAAACCCTTGCAACCCCTCAAGGAGGAGATTTCAGAAATTGTATCCCTTAGAGTGAGAAATCCTCTATTTCCACTCTTCCCAATTTCTTCCTCTTTTTTTCAGTTTTTTAATGTGTAAATTAATTTATTGACTTAAGAGCTTTCTTCTTTCCAGCATAGGTTTCCACAGCTATATGTTTTCCTCCAAGCATGGTGTTATCTGCAGCTTATAAATTTTTGTGTACGTTGCAGTTGTGTCTGAATTCATATCGTTGTATTTTCCAATGTTTCTCATAATTTCCTTTGTAACACATTGGTGATTTAACAGTATGTTGTTAAGTTTTCATATTTTTGTGAATTTCCCCAGAGGCCTCTCGTTACTAATTTCTGTTAATTACATTGCCACTGGAGAATACACTGGGCCTACATTTTGATTTTACTCAGATTTATTTTATGACCCGACATGTAGTTTATCCAAGAGAAGAGTCTAGGAATGCTAAAGAAAACAGAGTATTCTGTCCTGATCTTGGTGGGTGAAATAGTCCATAGATGCCTGTTAATTCTATATGGACTATAGTGTTGTCCCTGTCTTATTTTTATTTTGTGGTTTTTGTTTCTGCCTTGGTGTTTATTGGTTATTGAAAGTGGTATATTATGGTCTGGATCTATTCTTGTTGAACTGTCTGTTTCTTCCTTCAATTCTGTGAGGGTTGACTTCACCGATCTACCTTTGAAGCTTTTGGTTAGGTGCAAATACGAATATGATTGTTCAGTTTCCATGATGGATTGGCTTTATCATAATAAAATGTTCTTCTTTATATCTCCGAAGCCAGACTCAGTTTGTAATTGCGTACATTTTGAACCTACAACAGCTTCGCAGAAGAGAACCCTCCATGACCTATCTACTTCTGTAAAGATTATAGCCAAGAAAACCTTATGAAGCAGATCTCATAAGGTTGCTATGACTTGGAATTAACCCAATGGCAAATGATTTGGGGGGTTTCTTATCTCTACTGATAGTTTTAAAAATATATTTTCTCTGTATAGTATAACCACACCAACTTTTTATGATGCTTTAAAAAAAATCTTTATCTACTCTTTTACTTTCAATTGAATTATATTTTGGAATCTAAAGTGTGTCTCCTATAGACAGAATATAGGTGCTTTCTTTTATACAATTTTATAATCTCTTTACTTTTCACTACATTTCAAAACTATTTACCTTTCGTTATCATTGTACTAGTTAGACTTATATCCATTATTTTTGTTTTGTTTTCCACATATTTTATTATGTTCTTTCTTCCTACTCCATTGCCTCCTTTTACATTGAGGACATAGTTTATAATACAACGTTTTAGCTCCTTGAGTGATTTTTAACTCCCTTCTTAGCTGTTTTCTCAATAGCTGTTCTAGGACTTAGAAAATGCATCTTAGTTTATCAGAATATTTTTCAGATTTATAATAATCGAAATCAAGTGGGAAATATAAACTTTACTATCTCCTGTAAAGCATCTTTGCTACCTCTTCCTTTGTGCTATTATGTATATCTAGCTGTCTATGCAGGAGCCCTGGTGGTATAATGGCTACACATTGGGCTGTCAGCTATGAGGTCAACAGTTCTGAACCACAGCTGCTCCATGGGAGAGAGATGAGACTTTCTACTTCTGTAAAGAGTTACAGTCTCAGAAACCCACAGGGCCATTTCCACCTGGCCCTTTCGGGTCACCATGAGTGAGAATTGGCTCGATGGCAGTGAGTTTACTCTCTCGACATAAGTTCCATGTGCTAAAAACCCAATACGTTAATTATGATTTCATGAGTGGATGAATACGTCTTTTACAGAAGTTGAGCCAAGAATGAAGTAAGTGTGTATTTCTATGTTGTTGTTAAGTGCCATTGAGTTAGTTCCGACCCCGAGTGACCCCATGCACAACAAAAGGAAACACTGCCTGGTCCTGCACCATCCTCACCATTGCCTGGTCCCTGAGCCCACTGATGCAGCCACTGCGTCCGTCCAGCCTGCTGAGGGCCCTCCTCTCTGTTGCTGCCCCTCCTCTTTACCAAGCATGCTGTTCTTCTCCACCAGGACTGCTTTCTCCCGACAATATGTCCAAAGCATGTAAGACGAAGTCTTCGTACCATTGTGATGTTCCATACCTTGCTCTGACTGTGATTTGCCACCTGGCTTCCTGTGCCTGCTCAAGGTTTGTTTCTCTCCTATCCACTTCCCTTCCTCGAGAGAAGAACATGTTTCCCTTGTCATTTGCAGGATTTTCTCTTTTCAGTTGGCTATTTCTTTTTCATTTCTTTTTCTACCAGCATACCTGGGTATAAAACTGTTTGTGTTTATCCCACTTGACCTTGGTCACTCCCTCCCATTCCTCCCATCCTCTCCCTACCGTTGGTTTTGAACCATTATGTGTAGGTTACTGTTTTCACCAAATTTAGAAAGTTGTTAGTCATTCGCTTTTCTCCCACTTCCTTCACTGCCCCTACGTCGTCTGACAGCGACATTTCACACGTGCTATGGTCTGGCTGATGTCTCACATGGCTCCGAGGTTTTCGGCCCTTTGACTTCCCCTTGAAAAAATCTGTCTTCGTTCTGTTTGCAGATTGCCTAAGCTCTCCATCAGTGTCTATGCTTGCTGGTAATAGCTAATGCTGACTCAAACGTGCCACTGTAACCTCCTCGTGAGTCTTTTCCCCTCAATAAGGATATGGTACTTTGCAGCTCCAGGCTTTCAATATTTTAAATCGTTTTGATCACTTTTCTGATAGTCTTTGATGTGGCACTTTCATCATGCTCATTTTTAATGCTTTAGGCCTGTTTTTCAAGTTCATGGGAGTTGTTTATAATAGTTGTTTTAATGTCGTTTTTAAGTCTGAACCCTGTCAGCAACTACTTCTATTACTCCCTTCTGTTCCTGTGTATGGGTTATGCTGCCAGTTTCTCTCTCCTTTCTTCTTTCTTTCTTCCGTCTCTCCTCCTCCTCCTTCTTCTATTTCTCTCTCTTCCCCTTTTCTTTTTTTCATGCATGCCTCATAGTATTGTGCTGAAAGCTGGGCACGACAGGCAATGTGTGCGGTAACTCTTGCCATCATTGGGCTGAAGCAGCTCAGTGATGCTTGCTTCCCCTGCAGTGTGCAGCGTGCGGGTGCTTCTCAGGGGGCAGTGGCACAGTCTTCCTGAGAGTCCTAACTTGCCTGCCTCCCCTGGGGTTGCACTCAGCGTATACTAATTGCGAGCTAAAACTTCATGGCTTTCAATTGTGCTCTAATCCCTAGAGTCTGCTTTGGTGAAAGTATGCCACCTTTGCAGAGACATGGTGTTGACCATCTTGGTGAATACTCTGCCCACACAAAGAATCTTCTTCGCTTCCCCTCCTGGCCCCACTCCGCCCTCACCCTGGTATCTATTAGACTACTAGTTTGTCTACCAGTTTTCTTGCTCTTACAAGTGCCCTAGAGTCACCAGCTTCCTTCAAATTGCTCGTAGTCAAGAGCTTCATCATTTTTGACAAAGCATTTTGACATGAATGTCCCCACATGCTGCTCAAAATAAAGTCAATTCCTTTAGGTAAGTAGGTGGACCTTGTCCTTCTTGCCACCTCCCTTTCCTAATGGGCAAAATCTCCTCAATCCTGCAGTGGCACGGGGGTCTGGGACTCCAGTATGTCCTCCAAGGCGACACTTCTCCTGTGAGTGAGCTCTGTGCTACTAGCGCTTGGCCTTTACCAGTGGTCTCCACACCGAGGTTCCATGCGAACAGGTGGAGGCATTTGGGATCCAGTAGTCTTGGCCTGTGGTGCCTGCAGCACAGCTTCCATCCTTCATGCGGGCACTGGTTGGGGAAAGAACGACTGGCACTTTCAGCCATGGCAAGTGGAGCAATGCTTTTTCAGAATAAAAGGAGTGAAGGGAGAGATCCTAGTGACCTGCTCTTCCGGCACGAGACCGTCACCCTGGCCTGGGAGCTGTGCTGAAGGGGGTGGACTCGTCTTGGCTACAGGAGGCATCGTGCGTCTTACACATGCGTTTCCTGGGAGGTGCCAATAGTGGAGGAGAAAAGCCACAAGGAGTCACTGTTGTGGCTGAGGACCATTCATTTATATGGGATAGACTAGTCTCCCTTGTCTGTAGTCCTTAGGACAATTTCAAGACACTTTAAGTCATTTCTGTGTTTTTGTTGTTGTTACGGTGGCTGCTCTGCTGCAGCAAAAGGGGCCACAGCATTTCTCACGTGACTAGTCCAGAAACGGATCTCTAACTGATCCCTATGATCAGCCCATTTTGCAGATGGTTTCCCAAGGCCACTTGATGAGCCTCATTTGGCACATGATTGGACCTCTGTGATCTGATGACACAACATTTGGAACCACAAGGTCCTTTTGGATGAGACCCTACAGGGTCTTGAAGATCATTTGTATGAATTTCCACGGCCTCCTCCTTGAACACTCAACAGTGCAACAGCTTTCTCATGTAGTCTCCGCCTCAGGCATGCCTTCCTAAGCATCCAGTCCCTTCTGAGCTTAGTGGACCCATTTGTAATATATGAGAGGATTTTATTAAATCACATATGGCTTCATCCTGCAATTCTCCATGAGTTTAGTTTTTATAGGAGACTATGACCTTTCCAAGGGACCTTGTTTTATTTGTCTTTGAATCCCCATAGTCCTGCTGCACGATGACATGAATTTAAATTTTCTCTTTCAATGAATAATTGGATTTCAAAATTCAAACAGATATATCTATCCACTTCCTATTTTGGCTTTGAATAATTACGAAATTTGGCTTATAACCAATCTAATATGATCTGTTTTTATGACGAATAGCCATCAACCTGGGTTTTCTTTTGGAGCCTGTAGCTTGTCAAGAATGATATAAGCAACATAGCTTAAAAGAAATGGTTTAACCAATAAGGTCTATTACAAAAGTATTCTTTAAAACTACCATTTGTCAATAATTTCTAGCAAACTTCCTTTAGAAATATTTTCTGCTGCATATGACAGGATTATATTTTCTTAAAGGAAATTCTGCACTTGGAAGGAAAGCAGTCCAGATTTTTAAAAAATGGATATGCTATTTTTCAACCCTCCTTGGCATAAATTCTCTGTGAAATCTATCTCCCCTTGAGGAAGGGTGACTCTTTAAAGGCATCCATGCTTAGGGCTCATATTGCTTCTACTTAAATCCACCCATCCTCTTGCTTTCCACCATGTCAGTGAACTTGCCAATCCCACAGGTCTCTGTTCTGTTTAAGAATGCCCTCCCTGGGTTGGAGATGTATTCAAGCCCCTGGCTTGTACTAGGTTTTATTTCCAGCCACAAACCCCAGGGAATCTCTGGAAACTCTATTCATTGAGAGATTTTTCTATAGCACCCAATAAATCCTAGGAAGCTGTCTGAAATACAGCCAAATTTTCAACGAACTTTGAAAAAAAATAAGTCCCCGAGCCAAGGAAATAAAACAGGAGTCAAAAGGAAGAACCAACATGAGGGGGTTTCAGGAAGTGATAATGTTTTTCTTTGAAAAATGTTGTTATCTGAAAAAGGTCAGTGATGGTTAGATGAAAATATGGCAGTCACGAGAGGCAATTCCAGTGGGGGAATTGTATGCACTATAGTTTGGGGATTGATTGTGTGTGTCCAAGTTTGTAGTGAGTAGGAAATTCAAAAAATGCATATGGGGACCAATTGAGAATTACTGTACCATTGAAAAAAATGCCTGCTAATTCCTTAAGATTAAAACAAATAGTACCAATTTTAAATTGGCAGATTTGGATGTATTTCATCAGGAAGGGTAGATCAGAGTGATACTTTTAAGATAATATTTTGTACTTGAAGTGGCCATTGGTTTCCTACATGTTTACATAAGTTATATGCAAGAATTATGTAATTAGAAAAACTTAATTATGAAATCTGTGGGATTTGCTCCACCTCTCTCATTTTTTTTCTAGTGAGATTAACAGGAGCTGGGGGCCATGGTCAGCATTATAAATCCAGGGACAGTTCAGATGGTTCCAGGATGCAAGTCTTCAGATTCCTATCCCATCAGATTTTTCATGGCTACATGTTGGATGCTATTTCTTTTTCATAATTTAGAGAAACAGATTAGAGGAGTGTAAATATTGGACTAGACATCAGAGTTCTAAAAATTAAAGTGAATGTGTTCTTAATCTGGAGCTCTGGGTCAGGTAGAAGGGTGGAGAGGTCAGAGTGTGTGTTAGGTAGACTAGAGAAACAAATTCATAGACACTCATATGTGTATAAGAAAGAGCTTTATATAAAAGAGTAATTGTATATTAAGAAAACATCCCAGTCCAGTCCAGATCAAGTCCATAAGTCTGATATCAGCCCATATGTCTGATACCAATCTATAAATTCCTCTTCAGGTGGAGAGGTCAGAGTGTGTGTTAGGTAGACTAGAGAAACAAATTCATAGACACTCATATGTGTATAAGAAAGAGCTTTATATAAAAGAGTAATTGTATATTAAGAAAACATCCCAGTCCAGTACAGATCAAGTCCATAAGTCTGATATCAGCCCATATGTCTGATGCCAATCTATAAATTCCTCTTCAGACTCATGCAACACATGCAATAACACTGAATACAGTAAGATCACAGGCAGTGGGCAGAAAGTCTTGTGGCAGTAGAAGCATCTCAGCGCTGCCGTAGGTCTCCACATGGCTCCTCCAGCTCCAGGGGTCTGGCTGCATCAGTGTGGTTCCATCAGGCTTGTCATCAGTAATATCTTGCAGGGAGTGAACATGCGTCCCACCTCCAGTGAACTATTTATCTCCTTAGCACCTCAAAATGAGGTCATCAAGCTGGAACCTGATTGACAGGCTAGACTCCACCCCTCCACAAGTTGACACCATGTTATGTAAGTACTACAGAGTGGCAGGCTCACCTTCTAGTGAGTGTTTGGTGATTGCAATGTCCCTTCATCAGCAGGTGGGCACCCTCCTGCAACCTCTTACAGCTGTCATTAGGTGAACATTCAGCACAGTCAGTCAAGTACTTTGTGTAAGAGCTGCCAGTATGCTGCTCTTCTTGGGGGACACTCTTGTCAAGAATGTTCTTCATGACCAAAATCAGCTTGAAAGCAGCTCTAGAGATCCATTGGAAACAATATACATGTGACACCTGTGCTTACTGTCTCACTAAGGTGCTCCCAACCTAGGACATAGTGATTTTCAATGAACTCCTATATGTGTGAAAACTGGACAATGAATAAGAAAGACTATCAAAGAATTGATCTTTGAAACCGGCAATTGGAAAAGAGAGTTGGACACATCTTGGATCGACAGAATGAACAAATTTCTGCTAGGGGGAGTATAGTATGCTTCTTGGAAATGATGGAGAGGCTTTGTCTCACATTCTCTTATATGAGGAAGGATGAGTCCTTGGAGAAAGACATCACTTAATAAAGCAGAGCAGCAGTTCTCAACCTGTGGTCACAACACCGTCGGGGATCAAATGACCCTTTCATAGGGGTCACCCAATTCATAACAGTAGAAAACGTACAGTTATGAAGTAGCAAGAAAAAATATTTTAAGGTTGGGGGTGGTCACAACAACATGAGGAACTGTATTAAAGGGTCACAGTATTAGGATGGTTGAGCATTACAATTCAAAGGCATCAATTTTTTTGGTCTTCCCTATCCAATGTATAACTCTCACATGCATATGAGGCAATGGAAAATGCCATGGCTTGTGTCAGGCACACCTTAGTCCTCAATGTAATATTTTTACTTTTCAGTTATTTGGGGAGGTATTGTGCAGCAGCTTGATCTAATACAACACATCTTTGGATCTCTTAACTGCTGCTTCCAGGAGCATTGATGGTTGATCCAAGCAATACAACATCTTTGACAACTTCAGCATTTTCTCCATTTGCTTTGATGTTTTCTATTGTTCTAGTTGTCTTTTTTACCTTGGTCTTATTTTGGTCTTTTTTTCACTGATTTGTAACCCATACTTAAAGCTGCAATCTTTGAACTTCTTCAGTAAGTGCTTCAAGTCCTCTTCAGTTTCAGCGAGCAAGGTTGTGCCATCCACCTACCGCAGGTTGTTAGTAAACCTCCCTACAATACTAATGCCACACTCATCTTCATATAATCTAAGTTTTCTGATGATTTGCGCAGCATAAAGATTGAACACATATGTTGACAGGATAAAACTCTGACTGGTGCATACTTTTTCTGATTGCAAACCATGGGAAAAGGGGCAATAAGGCAAATAAGTTTGGGAATCTATGGAATAGATAAATGAGTGCTTCCCATGCTTCATCAGCTTGTTGAATCATTTCAATATGTACATCCTCAATTCCTGGAGCTTTTTTCCCTCTAATTCCGTCAGTACAGCTTGGACATTTTCCTTCAATATCATTGACTCTTGACCATATGTTACCTCTTGAAATGGTTGAATATTGACAATTTATTTTAGTTATAGTACTCTGTATATTCATTGAATCTTCTTTTGATATCCCTACATCATTCAATATTATGACAAATTTTTAAAAAAGTCTTTCAATACCATAACTCAAGGCCTCATCCAATTCTTCCAACTTGAGATAACTCGAGTGCATTCTTCCTTTTTAGATTCCTAATTCTGGTCATTCCAACTTTCTTTCCTTTTTTAAATATCATTTTATTAGGGGCTCATACAACTCTTATCACAATCCATACATACATCAATTGTGTAAAGCACATTTGTACATTCATTGCCCTCATCATTCTCAAAACATTTGCTCTCCACTTAAGCCCCTGGCATCAGGTCCTCATTTTCCGCCTCCCTCCCCACTCCCCGCTCCCTCATAAGCCCTTGATCATTTATAAATTATTATTTTGTCATATCTTGCCCTGTTCAACGTCTCCCTCCACCCACTTTTCTGTTGTCTGTCCCCCAGGGAGAATGTCACATATAGTTCCTTGTAATCGGTTCCCTCTTTCCAACCCATTCTCCCTCTACCCTCCCAGTATCACCACTCACACTACTGGTCCTGTAGGGATCATCCACCCTGGATTCCCTGGATTTCCAGTTCCTATCTGTACCAGTGTACATCCTCTGGTCCAGCCAGACTTGCAAGATAGAATTCATATCATGATAGTGGGAGCGGGGAGGAAACATTTAGGAACTAGAGAAAAGTTGTATTTTTCATCGTTGCTACATCGCCCCCTGACTGGTTCGTCTCCTCCCCGAGACCCCTCTGCAAGGGGGTCTCCAGTGGTCTACTGATGGGCTTTCGGTCTCCACTCTGTACTCCCCCCCAATCATTCACTATGGTAAGATTTTTTGTTCTGATGATGCCTTGTACCTGATCCCTTCAACACCTCCTGGTTGCATAGGCTGGTGTGCTTCTTCCATGTGGGCTTTGTTGCTTCTGAGCTTGATGGCCGCTTGATTACCTTTAAGCGTTTAAGACCCCAGATGCTATACTTTTTGATAGCCGGGCACCATCAGCTTTCTTTGCCACATTTGCTTATGCACCCATTTATCTTCAGCGATCCGTTCGACACCTTGTGATCACACAGGCTGATATATTGTTCCATGTGGGCTTTGTTGCTTCTGAGCTAGATTGCCGCTTGTTTACCTTCAAGCTTTTAAGACCCAGACGCTATATCTTTTGACAGCCGGGCACCATCAGCCTTCTTCACCACATTTGCTTATTCACCCGCTTTGTCTTCAGCGGTTGTGTCCGGAAGGCATCATAGAATGCCAATTTAATAGAAGAAAGTATTCTTGCTTTGAGGGAGTACTTGAGTTGAGGCCCAATGTCCTTCTGGTACCTTAATGCTAAACCTATAAATATAGGCACATAGATCTATTTTCCCATCCTCATATAAATATATTTGCATATGTCCATGTCTTTATCTAGACCTTTTTCCTTCTTCATGTCTCATGTTCTCAATGTCCTCCAACAATTCAGCAGGTCTTCTGTCAGTAGTGCTCAATGTATCAAATACGTTCTTTACATTCAGGTGAGATGAATGCAAGGTTATTTTTTGGCTACTGTGGACTTGTCTTGATTTTTTCCAACCTCAATCTGACATTAAAGATGAGCAATTAATGATCTGTTCCACAGTCAGCCCCTGGCCTCATTTACGATACTAATATTGAGCTTCTGGATCATCTCTTCCCACAGATAAGGTCGCTTTGATTCATAATTAGCTCACGGTTGCCCCACATAACAATCTTTATGTATTCCATTTCATTTTCATGACTCCCAATGATCTTTAATTCATAATTCATACATTCCACGTTCCAATTACCACTAGATGTTATTAGCAGTTTCTGCTCATTTTGAGTCATGCCACATCAGTACATGCACATCACTAAGATTTACTCTATTTGAGGAGGTACCTCTTACGGAGTCATATTTTGACTTTGCAATTCCTTTTCAATTGATCACTTATTTCTTCCTTTCGACTTGAGTGGCTCACCTTTTGGCACTATGTCAGACAGCATTTGGCTGCTGTCCATTTGGTTTTCATTGGCCAGTTTTGAAAAAAAGTCACATTTTTCTTCCTTGGGTTTCTTATTCTGGAAGTTCTAGTATGGGTGACCTTGTTGGTATTGAAAATCCTGGAATCGTAGCTTCAAAAATCCTTGTCACATGCAAATGTCCACAGTAGAACACACTGACAAAGAAGTGGTGGTGGTTAGGATAACAATTTTGTTTTTCTCAGAATCCAGAACCAAATAAGTTTTGCATGCATGTCTTCAGGCATGTTTGAGGACTATAATGAATTCCTTGCTTCCAAATCATTGCCATCAAATTAATTTTGATTCATGGGACACGATAGGACAGGGTACGACTGCCCCTGTGGTTTTCTGAGACGATGATTCTTTGTGGGAGTAGAAAGTCTCATCTTTCCCCTACAGAGTGAGTGGCAGGTGCCAACTGCTAACATCCCAGTTAGCAGCCCAGTGTGCAACCATTCCGCCACCAGGGCTCCCTTGAGAACCAAATAAACTTAACAACAGCAAAACACGAACTCCCCTAAATGCAAATGAAGAAATCCATTTAGGGAAACTATCAAACAAAAGGGGATTAAAAGTACTTGTCACAGTAAGCAGTTGGTGGATATAAGGAAAGAATATGTATTTGGAGTCAGGTGGTCCCATTCAATTTGGGTTTCACTTGTTTATAGTTCAAGTGGTTCACTTCCCTGGGCCCCAGTTTCCCCAGTGTGACTGTCAATAATACTGACATCACCCCTATGTCCTGTGGATTGAATGAGATAATACATCTGAGAGGCCTCAGCAGCGGGCTTGGTGCACAGTAAAAGCCTAACAACTGTTTGTTCCGCTCATGACCCAACCCCAACCCTCAACCCCCACCCCTGCCCCCAACTAACTAAACCAACAACATGGACCTAAGCAAGACTAGAAAGGAAGGGCAAGTGTGGTTGTGCCAGAGAGTTCAAACAGGCTTAACAATCCAAGAGGGGCTGATACACAGACCTCTGGAGAAGGTGGGCTGCAAAAGGGGTACACTAGATTTTAACTACAGTAACCCCTTTGTGTGATTTCCCCAGGGCAGTTGGGATATTAAAAAGGCACAGCACTTGAGCAGGCAATTGGACGTGTTAGAGTGTAATTCATGCATGTTTGAGAACCACTGCTCATGCCCCCACATTGCAGAGACGGTTGCCCCATCCCCACCACCTGGAAGATTATTTTGTGCTTCACAAGGGATCAGAAATGAGCAGAGTGCCCAGAACAGCTAACATTTTGACTTTGTATTCCCTCTGCGCCAACCCAAAGACTATAAACTTGGTTTTTATTTGCAGAGATTATATAACTGAATCCGGGGGAGTTTTGACTAGTCCCTTTGCAGATCATCATTAGGTAATAAAATGAAGAGTGATGGATTGCAGCATAATCAGCCAAAAGAGAAGCTAGGCTATTTTATAGCACTTTTCTTTCCCTAGTTGAAAGACAGAAGTGTATAGAGAAGGCTTGGGTGAATCAATAAAAATGTTGGAACAAACAAAAGCTGTACTGTGCAGAGGAGCCCTGGTGGCACAGGGGTTAAGATCTCACCTGCCAAGCACAAGGGTGCCAGTTCAACTCTCCTGCTGCTTCCTGGGACAAAGAACTGACCATCCACTTCTGCACAGGCTACAGGCTGGGAAGCCTGTGGGACACTTCTACTGTGTCCTGCAGGCTCATGATGAGTCTGACCGTACTTGGTGGCATGGGGTTGGTTTACTGGGCACTGGTCACTCAAAAGTATATTGTAAGTAGAAACATGAGCCCTTGTGTCTTTTGGTGAGGTCGTCCACAATATCATTTAGCCTTTTCTTCATTATTCAGTAGGATTATTTTGAATTTCTAATGTTTCCTTACTATATAACAAAACTGCATGTTTACCACATAAGGGGTTTATGGATCTAATAACAATCATAATTCCCAATCTCTGACCTCAGTAGTCCAGTATGTTATCTGTTGAGAGATCAGATATTCAGGATAAAGACTTGCGTGCTTTGTGAGAAAAAAAAAAAAGTGCTTGTGGCAAATCCCATTAGCTTTTGAGCTTATCGACGCGAATCGACTTGAGCTCACTGATCTCTAACATTGTCGGGCTCTCAAGACCTAACCTCTCTGAGAAGACAGAGCCGTGTGCAGCCTGGTCTCACTCGTCTGCTCTGCTCTTGCAGGTCAGCAGTTCTTGCATTTTCTTCAGCTCCTCTGCAATTCAGTGCGCGTTTCAGAGTCTCTTCTGACCTCCTCTTTGACTTTTGTTTCTTTTCTGTCTTTTTCATGACCGTATGCTTTCTTGAAGTATGATGTTCTTGACGTTTCCCCACACAGCTCACCAAGTCTTCCGTCCTTAATGTTTAACGCATCACCCTTGACTCGATGAATTTGCACAGTGGCTGTAACAATAGGTTCAAACAGAAGAACAACCGGATGGTGCAGGGCCAGGGGCTTTTCCATTCTATTGTTCAGAGGGCCTCTATGGAATTGACCAAATGACACCCCAAACAACACAGCAACCCCTCCTCTGTCAGGGTGTCACACTCTGATGGCATTCATGTTTGCTGCGATTCTGCATGCCAGGGTTTCACCCATGCTGACCAGGCTCCCATGGGCTTTCTGACTAAGACAGACTAGAAAGCAAAGCTTGATGATCTACTTCAGATAATCAGCCAGTAAAAGTGCAATGCGTCTTAAGAATATTGCAGCTGGTATAGACTCAACTATGGTGGCAACCATAAAGGTGACACAGAGCTGAGCCACATTTTCTTCTGTTGCCCGTGGAGTTGCCATGAGTTGGGGCCAACCTGATGCCACTGGGCCACAACAGCCTTTATCTACAGGAGAAGTGCTAATGCTGTGGGGAGGCTTACACACCCTGCTTGTACTCACATATATGGAATGGGCCTCCGTCAGAAAGCGCACACTTACTTCAACTCCGAGTCACTCAGAGATTTTACGGTAACAATTAATGTCCCCTGAATTTGGAGTCTACTCTTGTTGTTAGTTGCTTTCAAGTCCGTTTTGACCCATAGAGACCCGGCCCGTGATAGAATGAAACACTGCCCAGTGCCACAGCATCCTCACAATTGCTCCCCTGCTTCCGCTCATTCTTGCAGCCCTTGTGTCCATCCATGTCCTTGAGGGCCTTCCTCTCTTTCACTGCCCCTCAGCTTTACCAAGCATGATGTCCTTCTCCAGAGACTGGTCTCTCCTGGCAACACGTCCGGAGTATGTAAGAAGTCTCACCATCTGTGCTAGTTACATAATCTGGTGTCAATTTGGGACTTGAGAGGATTAAGAGTGAAGGAGTGGAGTCTAGTCTGTCAATCAAGTCATAGCCATTGAGGCTTCTGTGTGGGCATGACCTCCCCTGAGAATTCTGGGAACTCTGGTATTTCCTCCTTGGAGGCGGAAGACATTCTCTCTCTGCCCACTCCTTGAGAGACGCTCTACTGACAAGACACATGGCACTACATTGATAGATCCATGTGCGCTGGGAACTGGAGGAGACACGTGGAGACCCCTGCCAGTGCTGAGATGCTTCTACTGCCACTGGATCCACGAGACTTGGCACCTGTTGGCCTGTGATCTTCTTGCATTCGGCATCATTGCATTTGTTTCATGAGTCTGAAGAGGACTTTATAGATTGGTATCAGACATATGGGCTAATTATCGTATTTACGGACTTGATCTGGACTGGGCTGGGACGTTTTCTCAATATTCAGCTGCTGTTGTCTAAAAAGCTTTTTCCAAAAATATGAGTGTCCATAAATTTGTTTCTCTAGTCTACCCGGACTGACCCACTATCCTTGCCTCTAGGGAGCACTCTGGCCTTACTTCTTCCAAGAGAGATCTATTTGTCCTTTATCAGTCATGATACTTTCAATAATCTTCCCCAGCATCACAATTCAAATGCATCCGTTCTTCTTTGATCTTCCATAGTCAATGCCCAACTTCCACATGCAGATGAGCCTAAATAAACCATGCCACCCTTGTTCAGTTCAATTGAAAATACCATGAGGGTAAAATAATGTTCTCTGAATTTGGGGCCAAATATTCTGACCTATATACAAAATTTCTACTTGTTTAAACTAGGGAAATTATGCCTCAAATTAAAACTTTTGAAAAAAATAGAAAGCAAAAGCAAACAAATGAAGCAAGCTCACCCCTACATCATGTCTGAGTCAAGTCTGTGTCCTGGTGGCTAAGAGCCAGCACACCTAGCAGACTTGCCAAGGTGCTTGGGGCCCCTGTGCTCCTGTGTGTATAGAGACAACCCTGTGCTTGAGAAGACTGGGGAACTTAGGTTTTAACATGGGAGATGATTTCTATAGATAATTTGATAATTTCTCAGATGGCAACTTAGCTGTGATAATATAACAGCTTGTGCCATAAAAGTCATTCACTGAGTAGCAGCCTTCACACGTACACTATAATAATATAGTATACATATGGCATTATTTGAGCCCTGGTGATGCTGACATGTAAATGCTTGTCGGCTGGAACCACAAGTTTGGCAATTCAAACCCACCAGCCTCTCTATAAGAGAAAGATGGGGCTGTCTGTCTTCATAAAGGTGTAAGAGCCCTGGTATGCTGTCAGGTAATTGTTTGAATGCTAACTGTGCGTTAGGTGGTAGTTTGCACTCACCAGTTGGTGGCTCAAGCCCACCTGCCACTTCACGGAAGAAATATGAGGCTATTTTATTCGGCAAAGATTTATATCCTTAGGAACCTTATATAGGTTCCCTATTGAATGGGTTTGGTAGGAATGGGAGATGAAATGGAAGATGCATGCAAACACTAAGTTGTTTATATGAGACATGAGCACTAAGGACTTTGGTATCCAAGGAGTTTCTTAATCAATGGCCTAAAGATTCCTTAAAATGATTGTGCATAATACCACCTTCCATCTCAGCTATATTTGACATAATCTCTGGCTTGCTTATAATAACTAATGCAATGTGAATACTGTGTCAATAGCACTTTACGGTCCCTCTTAGTCTATAAGGGATTGTTTGGCCATTTAATCGCCTTTTTCCCCCTGACTATTTTCTACCCATGAGTACCGAGTGTCAACCGTGTTCCCCTTGCTGCCCAGGAGATCTACCCTCATAGTGGCACCATTGTAGCACAGAGTGGCCTTGACCCATAGCATTCCCGAGGCTGCAGTCTGCACAGAATATTAATCTGCACAGAAGTTTGCTCATGGAAGCAGAAGTTGAGAAGTGAAGTCAAACGACATGGCGTTGGACCTATCTACGACAAAAGATGTCTGTAAAGCGCTGAAGCAAAGATGTCGCTTCTGAGGAATTGCAGCCCAACTTGTCACCACTCTGTCACCAGGGCTCCTTGACAAAGGGATTCCAAGGCGCTTTGAAACAACAACACAACAAGAATCTTCCAGAGTGGACTGCTACTTCTTTCTCCCTGGGGGTTGCTCCTGTATTCTAACCGCCAATTTTCTGGTTAGCTGCTGAGCACTTTAATCACTGAGCCACCAGTTCCCCTTGGCCTTATGTATGCTTAGCTTGTAAACCAATCCTCCCCCTTAGCAATTCTTCCATTTAGAGTTCCCCTCCTCATGTGCCCTCTAACGTGGGTTTGGTTTGGAGACTCCCAAGAGGTCATTTTCATTTGATCTTGCTTCCCAAGTCAAGGAGGGCCAACTTCCCCTTTCTCTCATTTCCACCCCTTCTTCTGCCCCTTTGACAAGGGTGTGGCTGGCCACCCGCTGTGTGTTGGGATGGGGCCAGTCGACTGAGATCATGCACATATGCGTAAAGTGTGGAGTTCATAAGCAGAATAGTTTATTCTTATACTTGACAAAATAT
>NW_022111373.1:147233170-147245130 GCF_000313985.2 Echinops telfairi
CATCAGCTTTCTTCACCACAGTTGCTTATGTACCCATTTTATCTTCAGCGATTATGTCAGGAAACTGAGCAGCATGGAATGGCAGGTTATTAGAATAGAGTGTTCTTGGGTTGAGGAAGTACTTGAATAGAGTCCCAACTATCTGGCTGCTACCTTCATACTTAACATACAAATATATGTACATAGATCTATTTCCCTATCATTATATAAAAATATACTTACATGTGTACATGCCTATATTTAGACCTCAATAAATGCCTCCTAGTTCTTTCCTCTATTTCCTTTTACTTTTCTCTTGTCCCACTATCATGTTTGGTCTTCATTCGAGTTTCAGTAATTCCTCTTGATTACATTGCCCTTGATCAGGCCCTACCAGGCATCCTACACTCTCCTTACCATTGATTTTAGACCACTTGTTGCTCCTTTGTCCCAGGGTTTGTTAACACCCACTTCCTATCCATACATCAATTGTATCGAGGATATTTGTATATACGTTTCCATCATCATTTCCAAAACATTTTCTACTTAAGCCTTTGGTATCAGCTCCTTTTTTTGCAGCCCAGCTTTACAGCTTTTCCCTAGAAGAGGCACCTCTGGTGCAATCAATATTAATTCAACTTAAAAACAACTTCTTAGACAATGATCTTCAGTTAAGGGTGGCTTTTCAGAACTGAAGGCTCTTTTGCTGTCATAACCAGACAATGGGGGTGGATTGTGATAAGTTCCTGCCAAAGGTTGCTTCTCCCACTGGCCCTGTTTTAGCCTCCGCTTTAATTTTCTCGAATCCCTAGACCAGATCTCTTGAAGAAGAAACACACAAAGAATAAAAACCCAGGTCTACAATCCTTCTAATGATCAATATAGCCAGCACTGCAGAGTTTGAAAAGGCTTCCTTGCAATCTAAGGAATCTAGAAAGACACCCGCTCATAACTGTGTGGTGGATTCTCATTTACTTCCAGAGGAGCATGTGTATAAAGCACCTGTCTATGGCATAACTTGAAAGACTTCGAATAGAATCTGAAAATGTATCTGTTATCAATATGGAAGAGCATTGATATTGAAGTGAGTCCATGCTGTATGCTAGGCACATTTGCAATGCAGATTAATTACAAATATTACTATCGCTTATGATTATATTGATATCCTCAAGGGAGTTTCTACGAGGTGATTTCAAAAGTTTTCAGGAAAACAAAAAAAAGCCATTATCTTTTAATGCCATTTTTCCACCAATCGTTTTAAAGACCTCTTGTATTCCCATGTGATGTAAGAGAAAACTCTGGGAAAGAAAGACCACATGCATATAATCTGTCCAAGTCAGCTTTTAACAAGGGGCAGAGCCTAGATGCTGAGTCTTTCACAGGACCCAAATATTTTCCAGGACCATGTCCCATCATTAGCCAGGGAGTCAAATGACTGGGTTGGGATATTAGATCTTGTCATAAAAAGAACTTGGATATACAAATCATATGCCTTTGAGCACAAAGGGCATGTGTGGTTAGAGCTCTAAGGTTCATGTGTTTAGTCTGGTTAGACTAGAGAAACAAATTCATAGACACTCATGGGTGAATAAGAAAGAGGTTTATATACAAGAGCAATTAAATATTGAGAAAACATCCCAGCCCAGTCCAGATCAAGTTCATAAGCCCAATATTAATCCATATGTCCAATATCAATCTATAAAGTTCTCTTCTGACTCATGAAACACATGAAATAATGCCGAATGCAGGAAGATCACAGGTCAGTGGGATCCCCAAGTCTTGTGGGTCCAGTGGCATTGTAATCATCTCAGGATTGGCAGGAGTCTCTATGTGGCTTCTCTGGCTCCAGAGGTCTGGCTGCATCAGGGTAGGTCCCTGTGGCTTCTCCAGCTCTCAGGGCACAGTGCCATATGTCTTGTCAGTAGAGCTTCTCTCAGGGAGTGAGCTGAGAGAGTATGTGTCTCCCACCTCCAAGGAGGAAATGCCAGATTTCCCAGAATTCTAAGGAGCCATGCCCACACTCATGCCTCATTGGTGATATCTTGATTGACAGGGCAGACTCCACCCCTTCACTCATAATCCTCTCAAATTGACACCAGATTAGGGAGCTACCACAATAGATTATTCTTACAATTGTAAAATAAAGACACAGATACATTTATGAGCAAAAGTCTCTGGTTGTGATGGCTTCTGTCAGCAACCATGGTTACTTGGTTTGAGTGTCTTTTTTTAGTTTTCTCAGGTAACAGCTCATGTGATTATGTGATTTAATGATGAGAGACAACAAAGAGTGAATGAAATGAGAGAGAGAAAAACAGGGAGATTCACTTTTAAAGTAATGTTTTAATTCAAAATCAGTCAAGAGGCTTAAGGAATCTCATATTATAAATACTGAGAATACCCTCCATTCATCCCAGTGCACGTGATCTGGCACTGGGCAGGGTAGAAGGATCCATACATTTTGTATGGATGTGATGATCCTACTGTCTAACAGCACTGTTTCATTCTAATGTGATTGAACCAAAAATGCTCATGGAAACTTAACAGAAAAGCTCGTTCAGAGAGCTCCATAGCCAGAGCCACCACTGGCAGACCAAGGGACATGAATCTCTCTCTGAATTATGCTGAGAGCTGGCATAACCTGTTCAACTATTAACTACAAGGTCCGAAGTTTGAAACCACCAGCCATTCCATGGGAAAAAGACAGTCTTGGAAACTCACAGGGGCAGTTATACCCTTATAGGGTCTTATAGGGTCACTATGAACCAGCACCTACTTTAAGGCAGTGAGTTTAAGTTTTGCGAATTTATCTTGGATTATTCTTTTATTGTAACAGGTCGGAAATCATTCCTTCTCTTGAGAGACACAGCTAAGAATTCAAATATGCTAGTCCAAGGAGCGTGTCATCCTGTTGGCCTAGGTTTTTAAGAGGGAAGGAAAAGAGAGTAAGCTAAGCATGAATAACTTCATTGGCCATAGTGCTGTCCTAGAAATACAGGTTTGTGGTCTGACCAGGCACGCAGAGCTGGTTGTTGGAGAGGAGAGGAGTTCTCAGGAGAGAGGATCATAATGGGACAGGTTTGGAGGTGGGGTCTATGTGAATGCGGCCCCGTAGAAAGCCCTGACTCCACAGGTCTTATGTTCAGAGGAGTCTATGGAGGAAAGAGGGTCTCTGAGCAAGTGACAGGAGAAGTCCAGCTGCTGTTGAGTTAACTCAGACTCAAATGGACCCCGCGTGTGTCACAGTAGAATTGGGCTCCATAGGACTTTCAGTGACTGATAATTTGGGGGAAGTATATTGTTAGGCTGTCCTGACAAGGAACCTCTCGGTAGACTGGAACCACTCCCACCCCACCCCCACTCTTCAGTTGGCAAGAACTGTAACAGTTTGCACTGCACAGGACACTATAACTCATTGTTGTTTGTGCCATTGTGCCATTTTGGACTCTCGGCAACCTTAGAGGATGCAGTAGAACTTGCCACACAGGGTTTACTAGGATGTCATCTTTATAAGACAGCATCAGGCTCTTTGTCTGACAGAACCACTTGTGGCTCCCCAAAACCAAAGCCAACACCAAAGCCAAAGTCAAAGCCAACTACATCCCTAACTCCAATGACAAAATCAAAACCAAATTCACTGCCATCAAATCAATACCAACTCATAGCGACCCTATGGGACAGGGTCAAATTGCCCCTGTGGGTTCCTGACACAAATTCTTTATGGGACTAGAGAGCCTCATCTTCATCCTGAGGACAAGTTGGTGGTTTCAATCTGCTAACCTTTTGGTTAGTAGCCCAATGGGTAGCCATTGCACCATTGGTGGCTTCCTCCCTCTCAGTGCCATTGAGCCAATGCCGGCTCCTAGTGAGCCCCTTGGATTTCTAGGACAGTAACTACTTACTGGAGGAGAAAGCCCAGTCTTTCTCCAGAGGAGGTGCTGGTGGTTTTAAACTGCTGACCATGTGATTGGAGCCCAAAGCATAACCACTGCACCACCAGGGATCCCTCTTGGTGGATTTAGAGGAGGATAATTACCAGCAACCCCTAGTTTATAATATAATATAGTAGTATGTATATGTATATATGCTTTCTGGAGCCTTGGTGGCATTGTTAGGTGATGCTGAACTGCTAACAGCAGGTCATTTGTTCAACCCCACCAGTCATTCTGCAGCAAAGGTTGAGATCTCTGCTCCTGTAAAATTTACTGTTTAAGAAATCCTATATAGGGTTGGTCTGAGTCTGAGTCGATTCCACAGCAGTGGTGTTTGTCTTAGGGCTTTTTTTCCTTCTTTTCCTCCTGGTCTCTAAGCCAAGAAGAGACGTCTCATCCTCTTTTCTTTGGCTACCAAAGGCACCAGCAGACTAAAACCCTGGTGGTTGAGAGAGACGAGCAGTGAACCAAATTGTTATTCTTGTTAGGTGCCATCGAGTCCGTTCCAATCCATAGTGACCCTGTGCACAAAAGACTGAAGCACTGCCTGGTCCTGCTCCATCCTCACAGCCGTTCCGCGCTTGTGTCCGTGGTTGCAGCCTCTGTGTCAGTCCATCTCCTTGAGGGCCTTCCTCTTTTTCGTTGCCCTCCTGCTTTATCAAGCACGATGTCCTCCAGGGACTGGTCTCTCCTTTTCCACTTTAAGTAAATAGAGACACCTTTTAACTTCTTGGGAGGTAAATTGCCTGGGTAACTTCTGTCTTTTTTTTTTTAATCATAAAGACAATCTTATCTTTATTCATTACCAAAAATAAAAACTGGTGATACTTTATTCTCCACAGATGCAAACAATCTCACCTACTTTGGCATAAAAAAGGCAGACACGGAAAAGATGAATCCTTAATACAAAAATTAAAGCAATACAATTTTCAAAGTTATTATTGCTATTATATGGATTTGCTTGTTTTATTGTGCATTTTTCTTGCAAGAGTTTTCAGAAGTGAGCAGAAAATACCTGCAGGCTGATTTTAAATAACATGAAAGAGGGATTAAGCACTACATATAAAATATAAAACTTTTATTTATTAACCTAGGAAGACTTTTCCTGATGCACATCAGCTCAATTGGTCAGGAATGCCTAAATAAATGGACTTCTTCCTGATAACAGGTCCAAGTCCAAGTCTCCCTGTCTTGCCTCTCACAAGCGTTCTGGCCATACTTCTTACCCGACATATTTGTTTGTAGAAAACCACAGTAAGGAAAAACCCAGGCACAAGACCCCTTAGAATTCCAGGCACCATCTTTTTCTTCTTCATTTCCTTCTATGTTCCTTTAGAAAATATGGACGTGCCCAAGGCTCCACTTCATAAACTGTGCATGAGACAGCTCCACCATCTGAGGATGCTGTTAGGAGGCCCGCGGCGTTCTGCACTGTTTTCTTCCAGGTTAATACTGCATGGCGGTGTTCATTTTCTCATTTCTAGAAGAAGAAGAAAAATGGGAATTTTACTTGACAAATTCTTGATAACAGCTTATGAGGAAGGCCTTCTAAAAAGAGAAACATTTTGAATATTCATTGGCACATTGTACAACGATTATACAATTTGAGCTAACAGTCTGGAAATATGACCAGTTATAACTTTAATAATCCCCTTAGGACTCTGACATCTGCATGCGAGTTGATGCAGTCATATATATATAGAACTGAGACTGGGGTTTGTGAATGATCAAGTTTGGTATCCATAGTAACAGGTGTTTAAATGAACTGCCTGGAATGTGTGACATTGTCCTCTGGTAGAAATGGACACCTCCAGGCCCTGCGTGACAACAGCCATTAGTCATGTGCTCACTTGTCTCTCCCAGTAACTCAACGGAGAGTCATTGTGCTCAGGATCACTCTAGATAGCCATCAGATCACCAGTGGAAAATATTGGTGTCGAACGTCAACCTGTTGGAGAGTCTTGAAACTGCAGTTCTAACACACTTCACATAAAATTGACTGTGTGGTAGCAACCCCTTCAAGCTATGAAAAACACCCAGGGAAAAAGAAATTCCCCCAAAGAGGAGTGTCTGCCCTGTTCCCTAACCGAAGTTGTTGTTGTTGGACGTCACAGATTGATTTCTAACCCCTAGCAGCCCTGCCTGTGGCAGTGAGACAGGGCGTGGTCCTGTGCCACACTCACAATCATTGCTGCATTTGAGCCAGGCTTTTGAGCCATGGCGTCAATCTGTCTGATTGAGGTTCCTTGTCTATTGTTGACCCTTGCCTAGATTATGCGAAGACATTCATCTGTGTTTGGTCAAAACAAACAAGGGACAGCCTTGACAAGAATGGGAATAGGAGCCACACAAGGACTCTTTAAAGTGTGGAAAAGCAAGGAAGTTACTTTGAGGACTAATGTGTCCCAAGCCATGGTGTTTTCAATAACCTCATAAGCATGTGAACGTTGGGTATTGACGAAGGAAGAACAAAGAATGCTGATTCATTGGAATGATGGTGCTGGCAATGAATATTGAAAGTGCTGTGGACTACCAAAACAACACACGGATCTGTCTCAGAAGAAGTATAGCCAGAATGCTCCTTAGAGGCCAGCATGGGGAGACTTCATCTCACGTACTTCGGGCGTGCTGTCAGGAGAGAGCAGGCCCTGGAGAAGGACATTGTGCCTGGTAAAGTAGAGGGCCGGCTTCAAAGAGGAAGGACCTTGGCAAAACGAACTGACATAGTGCCTGCCACGATGGGCAAACATAAAAATGGTGAGGGTGACGCAGGACTGGCCAGTGCTTTATTCTGTCCCTAGGGGTTGGAACTGACTGGCAGACACCTGACAACCATAACAAGAGTTCTGTCATTACAGGGCAGCTGGCCGTGCATGGCCTGGGTCCTATATCTGCTCTACCTCCCAGAGCAATGTTATGGGTGTCGCAGGGCTGCTTACGTCACATCTCTTTAACTGAATGATGTAAAGAGCCAGGCACGTGGGAAATAGGTAGACAAGCCAGGCAGAAGAAGGATGAGTGCACTAGGGCTCAAAGACCAGAGAGCACCAGAAGGGGGATGGGTCGGCTGAGTGCCCTGGTCCCCTGTTGAGCTGGTATGATCAGAGCCTGGGAGGGTGTGCCAGGACTGTAAATGGTATTTCCTCAACCAGGACACAGCATTGCTAGGTGATCGGTAAAGAATGATGCGATTTATGCTTTTGAAAAGCTGTGGAAAATTGGAAAGGATGCTAGAATGGAGGAGCTAGCTGGATGTGACAGGCTACAGCCCTCTGAGCTGAGGTCAGTAGAGATGACTCGGCGTACAGTTCAAAAGCAGTAGAGGGTGAACTGTCCCTCTACTGTGGTTGGCGGCAGCATGGTTCCTAGGAGAGTTTGTCCAGTGTGAATAGAGCCGGCGGGATCATTCAGGCATTGCTGCGTTACTGGTTAGTGACTGTACCCTGTGTACAAAGAGTGGATGAAGCAATGGCTAACTCCTCTACTGGGCTTAAGATCATCTTTCACACACCCTCACCCAAGCAATGGCTTGACTGAATTGTTGTCTCCTCAATGAGACCCATCTGCTACCCCTAGCCGGTCTGCCTGGCACCCTGCAGCACTCTGACTTCCCCTCGGGCACTGAGTAAGGAGCCCGCATAGAGGGTTACTGGTGAGCTGCGGGGCACAGGATCGGCAGCTGGAAACCATCAGCCCTTCCTTGGGAGGAAGACAAGATACTCTCTTCCTGTAAAGTTAGTCTTGGAAACCCGCAGAGGCAGGCTGTTCTGGCTTATCGGGTCATTAAGAGTCTAGATCTTGCACTGTGATGTGAGTGCTTTGTCATTTCCCAATTTTCTTTTGGGGTGATGGTGGTTCGATTGATAATTAATCTCTTCCCTAGAACTCTAATCTGTCTTTATCTCTGCTTCCCCCTTTTCATTTGCTTTTCCATCTGAATTGTCACCAGACCATCCTCCCCTCTCTTCCTTCCACCATCCCCAGCCACTACCTGACCCACCGCCACCCTCTACTCTACATTGCATCACAGGAAACAGCAACAAAGATGACCATGGAGCGACAGTTTGGTCTACTGGCAGAGACATGGATGTTAAAGGCATATATATAGATATAATCACTGCCATTGGGTCAATTCTATCTCAAAGCAAGCTTCTAGAATGTAGTAGAATTTTCCTCATTGAGTCCCTAAGGATGTAAATCTCTGCAGAAGCAGATTCATAATCCTCTGCTGGGTGCCAATGACTGACCAGAGGACACAGTTTCTCTGGGGATGCTGACTCCTGAAAGGAAATGGCTGAACTATCTATCCTTATTCTAACCCTTAGGCATATTATTCACTAACTTCTCTTGCCTTGTTCTAACTCTCAGGCATGTTATTCTCTCCCTGAAGAAGAGTTAATCCAGGGCCAGAGGGCAGCAAGAAATGCTATGTTTCTGGGGGCTGCCACACTGTAGTAGCCCACAGAAGTGGGCAAGAAGCATGTCCTCCAACAGAAGGCATCTTCCACTCCAGGTTTAATCCTCAGGTGTGTACACTTCTAGAGATTCATAAAGACATTTCTAATCTAAGGTCTAATTATAAAGTATACAACTGCTAGGAACTGATCATAAGATACAACAGGAAGCATTGGTCATTTGACTCATGCTAAAGTGAATTAAAATTTAGTATGGCAACGTTAAAATATTTTCAGGTTCAAGGACAAGGGCTGAAAGGTATGGTCAATGAGTCATACCCTTGAAGTCTTAGTAATCAGGTCTTAAGATAAAAACATTGCTTTTGATTATAGATAAGAGACAGATTCCAAATGCTCTTGAAATGGTTCACAGTTAATGATGATTTGGTATACCAGTAGAAAACCATTGTGTCAAGGCAACTGCAAGTTCTGGCGATCCCATGTGTAGCAGGGAACTGGCATCCATAGGCTGCATTTTAGATTGTTTTCCAGACATTCCTTTGAGGCTTCTCTGGGTGAACTTGAACCTTCCTGTAAAATTTATTTTAATCGTCAAGCATATTAACTATTTGTATCACATAGGGACCTGTATTCTGAAATCACATCTCTGAGTCCTCTGACCTTCCTCGTGTCATGAAATCCATCGAAACTCTAATTGGCTACAGGGCTGGGAATTGCAGTTACGTGTGAGCTATGGGAAATAGGTGAGGCCACCCTGTGAAGGACTGTGAACGGCATGTCAAATTGACACTTCACCCAAGCCACACTGATTCTGTCCTGCTGGTTGTTTGTTGGGTTGTTTTGTTGTTATTTTTGGGTGCTGTCCAGTGTGTTCTGAAACCCTATGCATGAGACTGAATGCAACATTGCCCAGTCCTGCACCATCCTCACAGATGTTCTTAAGCCTGAATTTATTGTTGCAGCCACTGGGTCAAATCATCTCATTGAGGGCCTTCCTCCTTTTTGTCCCCCCCACCCCCCACTTTACCTAACATGATGCCCTCCTCCAGGGACTGGTCTCTCCTGACAGCATGTCCAAAGTAGGTAAGACGAAGTCTTGCTATCCTTGCCTCTAAGGAATACTCTGGCCATTCTTCTTCCAAGAGAGATCATTCTGTCCTCTTAGCAGTCCACGGTGCTTTCAATAGTCTTTGCCAGCACCAGCGTTCAAATGCATGGGCTATTCTTTGATTGTTTGCTCTAGCCCATGTGGCCTGGTCACAGATCCTGGTAGAACTCTGATCCATGCAAATGGGAGGGCACTGGAAAAATGTCCTTCTTCAGCTCTACTATCAAGCTAGCTCTCCCTGACTCCTGTGCAATCCTGTTTCTCTCCCGTTCTTCTTCTTCTCCTTCCTGAGCACCAGCCACTGGTGTCCAGGTGCTGAGAATATGACTCAACATCACCAAGCTAGGAAAGGAAAACCTCAATGACATGAATAATGTCACAACTAATGAGACTGGATGCTGACCAGCACCCTAACCTAAGTGAAAAGGTTGCAAATACAGTAGAACCCGGTACTCGACCCCATCGGTAAGGGACATAATCGATGTCTTCTCAAAAGGGGAAGAAAATTTTGCATCAGAACTCAAACAAAACATCAGAATCTGACCTGATATGCGTGATTTTTGTAAACAAAAGCAGTTCAGGTTTCAGTCACTTGGCATTAGTTGATGTTGTTAGTACGCATTGCTTAAACCTTTTCTCAGCTGTGTTCCAAGAGTTTTGCTATAATTTTCTTAGTTTTTGTGTTTTATTGAACTGTTTATAGATAAAAGAAACATGGGTCCTAAGAAAGTGTTTTCTGATAAGAATCATCATGATAAGGAATTGGTCAACTGTGTTATCAATATTGTTGATGATAAATGAATAAACCCTTTTAGAAAATAGTTAAGGAAATGCCACCAGCAGATCACATTAGTAAGATTTTATTTTAGAGAGAGCCAGCCAGGTCCTAGTGACAAAAGGCAAAGAAGGGAACAAATTGCAGAAAAAGTTACCAGTTGATTTTATGGAAGGGGACTCCCCTTCTAAGCAATGACTCTCTCTCCGTACCTCCACACCACATCCGAGCCCACAGATCCAGATGCTCATCCATCTCGAGGTATGGGCCATACAGTAGCTGTTAAAAACCTTCTTAATATTGTGTTTCTTATTAAAATTATATTATTTAATTCTGAACTTATTTGCTTTGAAATTTCTGTGTCATGTTTTGTATAAAAAGGCAAGGTTAGGGCAAAAATTTGGTTGTTGAGAATAGATTAATCTGCTTTCAGTTATTTCTTATGGGGGAAATTGATTCGGAACTCAACTGCATCGCATCTCAATGCTCCTTCTAGAATGGATTAGCATTGACGTCCGGGGTGCTACTGTATTAGCCCTTTGAATCTAGAGATGATCAGGGACCTGAATAGAGAACCAAGTGTAGAAGGATAGGACCATTTGGGTTTGGATAATAAGAGTATCACTTAGCCATCACAGCAGCCTCATTGCTCTGGAAATCGGGGGGTGACAGAGACCCAGGGCCTCAGCCAAGCGCAGGTGGAGAGAGGGGCAATGGCAGCATCCCACCCAGCATTCTTTGCAGAGTCAGCGCCCTTTGGGTGGCTTCAACTTGTTAGAAGATTTTGGCCGGATTTGAAGTTCAAGGCATCACAACCCACCACAGCTTATTGTGGCTCCTGGCACCAATGGTGACTCTTGGCCTTGGGCCAGGATCCTGTTTGATCCCGAGGATATAAGGAAATAGAACCCAGTTTGTCTGCTTTAAAAGTTCTATACAAGTTGAAATGGTCCAGTGTTTCTCAAACATCACCAAGAAGACGCTGTTGGCGTGGTTGGCTGGTGTTATTTTGTCTCCGCTCAAGAGAACCTGAAGAAGAGTAGGGTCAGAGGAAGTAGAACATTCCCAAATGAACCCAGCCTCTGGAAGAGACAAAGCAGGGCGAGTAGATCCAGACCTGCTTGGGGATTGAAGTGCACAGTCCTCAAAGGACCCAGGTGGCTTCTTCTCTGAACAGACTGGCAGCTGACTCTCCCACATGGCATCATCTGGGAGCTCAGAACATGTTCAGTGGGGATCTCTTACATCTCAGGAGAAACAGGGCCACCTCTGGTCAAGTGTCCATTTCTCTTCTATTTGTGGATGTGGAGGGAGCCTTGGTGGCACAGTGCGTAAGGTTTGGACTACTAACCAAAAGATTAGCAGTTTGGACCCACCAGCCCCTCCTTGGGAGTCTGTTTCCATAAAGATTTTGTTGTTGTTGTTAGGGACCATCGAGTTGATTCTGATCCAGAGCGACCCCGTTCCCAACACAAGGACGCACTGCACACTCCTCACAATTGTTCCTGTGCTTGAGCCCATTGTGTCAGCCACTGAATTTTTAGCCACTGATTTACAGCCTAAGACACCCTCTGCCTTATGTGTCAGAATCAAGTCAAGGGCAGTGACAAGGTGTGAAATTTCTACAGACTATTTGTTGTTAATAAATCTAAACAGGTAGACATCTATAATCATTTAGTAAGTTATCATTGTGGTTGAGGGCAAATACAATACAGAAAATGTGCTACCTTCAAGCTTGAACATGTCCTTTA
>NW_022111373.1:147245831-147246734 GCF_000313985.2 Echinops telfairi
ATTTGCTCTCCACTTAAGCCCCTGGCATCAGGTCCTCATTTTTTCCCCTCCCTCATGAACCCTTGATAATTTATAAACTGTTATTTTGTCATATCTTGCCCTGTCCGCCATCTCCCTTCACCCGCTTTTCTGTTGTCCATCCCCCAGGGAGGAGGTCACATGTAGATCTTTCTTAAATGCATATGTGTCTCCCTGGATGTCTCTCTAGTCTATCCAGACTAACACACACATATATTTCCCTTCCTTACACGTGTGAAGGAGTACCTGCTGAGATTCCCAATGTAAAATGATGTACAGACTGGGCGGTGAGAGGTACAGACCCCAGAAAGCAACTTCACCACGTCTCAGTTCCTGGGTCTTTTCTGAACGAGAATAATAATCCACCCAGCTAGCCCACCTGTGGTTATGGGGGCTCTGGACAGGCAGGAGTGCACTGGGAATGTTATGAGTTTCAAAACAGATATTCAGAAAATAAATATTATGCATCCTAGTAGATTTTAAGTGCGAATATGTCCATAAGCTTTTTCACAGGCTTTCAACTTCATAGTGCAGAAAGATAATAGAATTTTATTTTCTGAACTAAGAGACAAAGGACATTTATAGAGGACTAAATACAGGCATGTACATATGTAAATATATTTATATATAATGATAGGGAAATAGATCATGTACATATATTTACATGTTAAGTATTAAGGTAGCAGCCGGATATTTGGGACTCTACTCAAGTACTCCCTCAATGCAAGAACTCTTTGTTCTAATAACCTGGCATTCTGTGATGCTCACCTTTTTAACACAATCACAGGGGAAATGGGTGGATAAGCAAATGTGGTGAAGAAAGCTGATGGTGCCCAGCTATCAAAAGATATAGCATCTGGGGTCTTAAAGGCTTGAAGATAAACA
>NW_022111373.1:147247067-147249215 GCF_000313985.2 Echinops telfairi
AGGAGGGGAAGGGGAAGGTGGGGGTAGAAAGGGAGAATCAATCACAATGATCTACATATAACCCCCTCCCAGGAGGGTGGACAACATAAAAGTGGGTGAAGGGAGTCATTGGTTAGTGTAAGACATGAAAAAATAATAATAACTTATAAATTATCAAGGGTTCATGAGGGATGGAGGTTGAGGGAAGGAGGGGGAAAATGAGGAATTGATACCAAGGGCTCAAGTAGAAAGAAAATGTTTTGAAAATGATGATGACAATATATGTACAAATGTGCTTGCCACAATGGATGTATGTATTGCTTATGATAAGAGCTGTTTGAGCCCCCAATAAAATGATAAAAAAAGAATTGATTTTCCTTTTCCTTGTGCATTTTTACCTCTCTGTAAGTGAACCATTGTACTAGTCACTCCAAGATCAATCCTTAGGAGACAGGTGAGGTGGTGTCGTCCTGTAGGGATTAATAATTTTCTCATAGGTGAGAATTAATGTGAATGCAGTGGGTTTGGATTTGAGTAGTGATTATCAAATTATATAAAATTATTTGCAGTTATTTTGGCCATAAATTTCATGGATTTTTTTAGACTAGGTAAATATAGAATAATGTACTTCAGACTCCATTAGAAATGAATTCGTGGTGTATGTGTTGGTGTCAGGGAAAACCAGTCCCTGGAGAAAAACATCATTCTTGGTAAGATAGAGGGGAGCTAAAGAGAGACAGACCTTGAACCAGATGGATGCCCACAGTGGACTCACACATAAGAACAATCCTGAGGATGGCAAAGGGCTGGGCAGTGTTTCCTTCCGACACACATAGGATTGCTATGAGTCAATGGTACCTGACAAGCATAACAAAATGTCAATGAGATTTCAGAAATCTACCCTCAGCTACGGGCTGCTCTCGCTGGTGCCTGGGTTCTCTCCGCCTCAGTCTTCCAGATGCCACGCTGCCCTCTGAGAAAGGGAAGAGACATGGTGAGCCTGGTAAGACCATTGTGGGAGGGAAGGGTTTTATCATACCAGAAGGAGTGACGGAATTGAGGCAGTGGGTCAGGAGGGGTGCTGAGTGGACGCACAATGAAGACACCACTAGATACACTGGAATTGACAGAAGTGAACTATGAAGCAAGGCACTTAGCCTTCTTGTCCCATTAGTTTCCCAAGTCCTCGGGCATGCTAACCACTACCCTCAGTCACCACGCAGCTGGGTCCTGCCCAGGTCGCACAGCTAATAAACGTTCACATTGCATACAAAGATGCTAGCTTCACGACTCGTTTCAGCAGTCCAGGATGGATGGCTGGAGATGTTGTCCCACATCTACTCCCTGTTCTTAAAGAACTTGTGGACCTCTGAGGCACAGTTTGAAAAGCAAGGCCTTATTGATAAGCAAAAGGTCTTCAAAAAGATGGTGGAAAATAGAATTAAAAGATGAGGGATTTCTCCCACCAATTCTTTGAGGTCTCCTCTGATGATTAGGACGTGTTTTGTTTTGTTTTCTAAGCAAAACTACCATCTCATTTTTTTTTAGATTAATCCTTAAACTGGTTACCTTCCATAGCATGGGAATCCCATTTGGGTAACCAACGTGCTGTTATACAAGGATGGATGCTTGGATTATTGTTTCTGCTATTACCCCTGGGTTAGGTTAAATGCAGAAAGGATGAAGGCTGAGTGGTTTTGGTGATGACTTAATGCCACACTTGGTTAGCTCCTGGTGGAAGTGGCAACGATGAAATGTTGTTGTAGCCTCGTTTTGTCTGCAGCATTTGCAGTCATTCAAGTAGAGCAGGGCACAGAAACCACTGCCTCCCTGAAGCGCAGCACAAATTCCAAGTCTTTCACCTTCACTTGTGGGTGGTGTCAGGGCCCTAGGAGGTCTACCTCCTGCAGTGCTGATGTGGCCTTGATGGTTTAACCAATAAGTGACCTTATGTGGTCACCCAAGTCTTAATAAGTCTGCTCTCAGCTCTCTGTATACCTTCCACTCTCCGCTCTGCTGGCTCCACTCTCGTGTTGGCCCGTGCCCAAGAACTAAGAATGCTTCTGCATGCTTCTCATCCTGCAGTGTGCACAGGGTCAGGCCTGGGGAGCTGAGCGCAAGACTTCACTTGGTGGGCATCGAGTGAACCCTTCTCCCCCAGGAGCAGCA
>NW_022111373.1:147250846-147255832 GCF_000313985.2 Echinops telfairi
TGTTCACATAGGTTTTTGTTTTGTTTTATTTGTGCTTTTCTTGCTATTTCATATAAAGCTACAAAAACGCATTCTTGCATATTGGATGATAGTGGAGATGTGTTTAAAATGAACACTTGGTTTGTTAGTCTGGGTACTTTAGAGAAACAAATCCACAGAAACTCATGTAGAAGAGAGAGTTTTATCTAAAAGTTAAGTGCACATCAAGAAAACATCCCAACCCAGTGCTGCCCAAGCCCCCAAGTCCCACATTAACCCATATGTCCGACACCAATCCACAAAGTCCTCCTCCATCTCACAAAACACACACTATGATACCAACTGCAGGGAATGTGTAAGCATCTCAGCATTGGCGGGGGTCTCCACACGGCTGCTCCAGCACCCAGAGCTGCACCCAGGGATGCATCGGAGTAGGTCCATGCTGCTTCTCCTCGGGGATGTCTTGCAAGAAGTGAGTCTTGCCACCTGAAGCAGGGAACTGGCTAAGGCAGCTGCACCTTGGTCTGACCATCACAACACAAGGGGCCTGAGAACTAGAAAGGCGAGGCTCACTGAGCCATTTATCCCCCCAACCTTCAATTAACCCCACGTGTTTATTGGCCAGGTTGGCACAATAAACTAACTACCTCACTTGGCAAAAGTTCCAAAAGGTTAAATTTCGAGATCTGAGTTTTAAATATTGATAGGTAAATATGGCAGATGGCCTTCTTAGTGTTCGACACTTCCTGTTTGTTTAAATGCTTTCAACAATAATTTAATGCTTATAAAGCTTTTAAATTTCTAAAACTGTATGCCAAGTCACTCTGGATGCTGAGCTGCTTCAGGAATGGACAGAAGACCAAGTGAGATGTTTCAACCCATGCTGCAATGCTGGAAGCACTCACTGGTCTATGCCAAGAACTTTGGAAGGTAGCTACCTGAACACCCACTTGAATGAGCTTCGTTTGTGCACATTCCAAACAAAGGTGACACAGTGGAATGTAGACATTATAAATCAATATCATTTGTCTCACTCACAAATAAAACTTCCTGAAGATTACTCAACAGCAATACTTTGACCAGGGGTAGCCAGAGGTTCAGGCAGATTCAGAAGAGGACATGGAACAAGGGATATCACTGTTATGTCAGGAACATCTTGGGTGAAAGCAAAGAATATCACAAAGATGTTTGCCTGTGTTGGATGGACTATGTGAAGGCATTTCACAGTGAGGATCCTAATAAACTATGATTACTGCTGGGAAAGTATGAGAATTCCAGCACACAGAATCAGTTCATAGATGAAGAAGAAGTCTGCTGAAAAGCGCAAGGACATCCATGAACAAACCGCAATACGCAGATAGAATCACTTGGCTTGTTGAAGCAAAGAGGACTCTGAACAATTAGGTGCACACCAAAGACTGCAGCTTTCAATGTGGATTATCCCTCAACTTTGCTGATGTGGTTAGGTGCCACCGAGTCAGTTCTGGCCCAGTCTGCTCTGCAACTTTATGGAAACACAATGCTTGGTGACATCCGGTCCTTCACCATCCTCACAATGGTTCCTGAGCTCCAGCCCGTTGTTGCAGCCATGACGTCCATGCGTCTCTTTGAGAGCCTTCCTCTTTTCACTGCCCCTCTGTTTTACCAAACGTGATGTGCTTCTCCAGGGACCAGTCTCTCCTGGCAACATGTCCAAAGTACGTGAGATGAAGTCTCACCACCCTTGCTCTGAGGAGCACACCTGTCCTACTCCTACCAAGATGGATTGGTTTGCCCTTTTAGCAGCCCAGGGTACCTTCAAGCTTCATCTCCAACACCACAATTAAAATGTATCAATGCTTCTTTGATCCTCTCTATCCAAATTTCACATGCACATGAGACAATGGAGAATACCACGGCTTGGGCCAAGCACACCTTAGATCTCAAAGTAGCACCCTGCTTTTTCAACACTCTAAAGAGGTCTTCTGCAGCTGATTTACCTAATGCAACATGTCTTTTGATCTCTTGACTGCTGCTTCCATTGAGGATTGATTGTGGATCCAAGTAAGACAAAGTCCTTGACAACTTTGACGTTTGCTCCACTTAGCATGATGCTTCCTCTGGGTCCAGTTGTGAGGATTTTGGTTTTCCTTACATTGAGTTGTAATCCATAATGAAGGCTACACTCTTTGACATTCATCAGCAAGTATTTCAAGGGCTCCTCACTTTCAGCAAGCAAGGTTGTGTCATCTCCATACAAAGCTTGTTAATAAGCCTTCCTCCAATCCTGATGCCAAATTTTTGTTCATAGAATCCAGCTTTTCTGATGATTTGCTTGGCATACAGATTGAACAAGTAGGGTGAGAGGATACGACCCTGACATACCCCTTTCCTGGTTTTAAATCATGCAATATTCCCTTGTTCTGTTCACACAATTGCCTCTTGTTCCATATACAGGCTCCACATGAGCACAATGACGTGTTTTGGAATTTCCTTTCTTCTTAAGATTATCCATGGTTTATTATGAGCCACACAATCAAATTGCCTTTGCACAGTCTGTGAAACACAAGTAAACATCGTCCTGGCATTCTCTGCATTGAGGCAAGATCCATCTGACATCAGCAATGACACCCCTTGTTACTCGTCATATTCTGGACAGGCCTGAACTTTTGGCAGTTCCCTGTTGATGTACTGTTGTTAGATTATCTTAAGCAAATTTTACATTCATGTGATATTATTGATGTTGTATAGTTTGAGCATTCTGTTGGGTTACCTTTCTTTGGAAAGGGCACAAATATAGATTTCTTCCAGTCAATTGGCCAGGTATTTGTCTCCCAAATTGCTTGACAGACAAGTGTGTGCTTCCAGTGTTTCTTCAGCGGTTGGAAACATTTCAATGGGTATCACATCACCTCTTGGGGCCTATGCCTTCAGTGCTGTTTGAACGTCTTCTTTCATCACCATTGGTCCTTGCTCATATGCTACCCCTTGAAATGGACTGTTAAGTGGTTCTTTTTGGTACAGTGACTCTTTGTATTCTTTCCATCTTCTCTTGTGAAATCCTGCATCATTCACTATTTTGTCTACAGAATCTTTCAAGATTGCAACTTGAGGCTTGAACATTTTCTTGAGTTCTTTCAGTTTCAGATACATGTTCTTTCCTTTTCGCTTTCTAATTCAAGGTTCTTACACTCTCAGTTATAATATTTAGATTTGTCTTCTCGAATTGCCCTTTGAAATTTTCTATTCGGCTTTTTGACTTCACCCTTTCTTCCATTTGCTTTAGCTTCTCTACAATTCACAGCAAGTCTCAGAGTCTCTTGTGACATCCACTTCGGTATTTTCTCTTCCCCAGTCTTTTTCATGAGCTTTCACTTTCTTCTTGAATGATGGTCTTAATGTCCTCCCACAGCCCATCAGGCCTTCTGTCATTGGTGTTCAATGCATCAAATCTGCTCTTGAGATATTCCTGACATTCAAGTTGGATATATTCAAGGTTATATTTGGGCTCTTGTGGACTTGTTTTAATTTTCATCAGCTTTTTCTTGAACTTACATAGGAACAATTGATGATCTGTTGCACAGTTGGCCCCTGATCTGGTTTTAGCCGCTGGTATAGAGAATCTCCAATTTGTCTTTGTACAGATACAGTCAATTTGATTTCTATGTATTCCAATAGGGAAGTCCACATGGATAGTCACTGTTTTGTTGTGGGGAAAAAAGGTATTTGCTATGAACAAAGTGTTGGTCTTGCAAAAAATTTTAATGGGATCTCCAGCTTCATTTCTATCACCAAGTCCATATTTTCCAACGACTGTACCTTCCTCTTTGTTTCCAACTTTTGCATTCCAATCACCAATAAAAATGTATCTTGATTGTATGTTTGATCAATTTCTGACTGAAGTTGTTGGTTCTTCAATTTCTTCATCACGAGCTTTCATGCTTAGTGCATGCATTTGAATAATGGTTTTATTGATTGGATTCCCTTGAAAGCCGAAAGATATAATCCAATCAACGGTAGCATTGTATTTCATGATGGATTTAGTAATCCTTTCTGACCATCAATGGCAAACCATTCCTCTTGATTGTGTTATTCCTGGAACAGTAAATCATATAATTTTCTGATTCCATATGGCCACTATTAGTCCATTCCAGGTCACTAATGCCGAAGATATAGATCTTCACATGTTACATTTCATTTTTGACCACTCCCAGAATTCATACATCACACACTCCAAGTTCCAATCTTTAGACTTGTGTAGCTATCGCTCTCTTCTTTGAGTTGTGCACCATCAGTACATGAAGACACCACAGGCTCCGCCCCTCCAGCTTTGCCAGACTCACATCACCATGGTTGACTCCCCTCTCAGAACCCTCTGCTCTTCCATCATATTTGGGTGTCTATCTCCAACAATGCTCTGCTTCCTTTGTTTAGACTTTTCATATTTGAAAATGACAATGCTTCAGATTTATGCATAACGGTTTTTCAATGGCTTCTTTCTGCAAAGTGGGGACCCGAGACCTTTGTCAGGATCTGTTCTTAGCCCGGGAGCTATACTGAAACCTGTTCATTGGGGGTGACCCTGCTGGCACTTGCAATACCAGTGACGTAGCTTCCAGCATCACAACAACACATAAGCTACCACAGTACCACAAACTGACAAACAAGCTATCTTCTAAATCTTTTGTGACAGATAAGGACCTATTTCTAGTGCTTCTTCACATTGTTGCAACATTTCCATTGGTGTTCTGTCAATTCCCACAACCTTGTTTTGCATGAAATGATTCTTAATTACACACTATCTTCTGAAATGGTAAAACATTGACTAATTCTTTTTGGTTCAGTGACTCCATATTCCTCCCATTGGCCTTTAATGTTCCCTGCAATATTTTTCCCATGTTGAAATCCTTCAATATTTCAACTCAGGGTTTTCATTCTTGCTTCAATTATTTCTGTTTCAGCTATGTTGAACTTTTTCTTCTTTTGGGATTGCTAGGTCTCTGCATATTTCTTTATCTTTCCTTTGGG
>NW_022111373.1:147257891-147259359 GCF_000313985.2 Echinops telfairi
ATGTTCTGTAGAGAAGGGTAACAAATATAATGCTTGGACAATTGTATGTGTATACAATTTGGAATTACAACTTTTTTTACGTTCTTTCTTCTTGTGTGTGTGTGTTGTCATTGTTGTTTTTCCAGTCAGGCATGATAAGAACCCAAGATGCAGATTACTTCTTAAAGCCGCTCCCCTCCTACCTCACAGGGCAGATCAACATCTCTGCCCGGAGCGGCCCGCACTCCCATGTTCTGTGTAAGAGATCCACAGACCCGCACTTGCACACGCACAATGAGGTCATAGTGATGGAGAGGAGGAGGGACCTGGAGCACCCCCATCACAGTCACCAGGACAGTGGGCATCCTCACAGTGGCCCGAACCTCAGGAACCGACCAAAGCAGCATTTCTGCGGAAGACGCAAGAAATGTATGTAAGGGAGCCTCCTTTCTCTTACTTCATGACTTATTTGTCTAAGGGCCGGGGGGAAGCAAGCCCTTTGTGATCCACTGTGCTTTGTAAGAAAGGCCTAGCCATCTCCTTAGTACAGGCATCAGCCAGACAACCCTCTGGAGCCCAGTTCTGCTCTGCACCAGGTGGGGTTGTCAGGAGGTGGGTCTGGCTAGACAGCGGCGAGCTTGTTTGCTGGCTTTCCTTTCGGTAAGTCAGTGGGTGATTTGAAGTCTGCTTCAGAGACGTGTCTGCTGATGAAAACGGCATGCATATTACACCTGGTGCAGCTTACACAGTGATCTGCAGAGAGGTCTGTTGGCAGTGCGTTCAATATAAAATACATCTGATTGGATAGTGTTCAGGTCTTTTGTTTGTTTGCTGTTTTAAGTTCTTTGTTCCTTCGACAGATGAAATGTTAAGATGCTTAGACGTGAGGGCTTGTGAGACAGGTTCTCACGAGGACTCCAGCCACCCTATCCAACACGTGTGTATCCTGAAGCACATCGAGTAAAGCTGCAGCCTCTTTCTGCTGAGGTGTGCTTCTCACTCCACTTCACTCCACCGCATCAGGAGGGCAGCTCCTGCTCACTATAAGCTGCCTACAACTTTCTCAAGGGCTTGTCTTTCGTTATGTCTTTTTTTGCTGTTACGAAAACCTAGGAAGTGATCTGCTACTTAGAGTTGCCATTGGAAATGCTCAGTAGGAGCTGACATTTTACAGGGATTTCCCAACACCTGACTCTCCTCCCTTGGTGAACTGAACTGAGCACGTTCTTGTCTCACCCATCTCTCTTCTCATCCACTGTTCTCTGCTTTCCTAAGTCCAAAGGCGGTAATTCCCAGCACCCCAACACAGAAGTGGGCCTTACAGGTGTCCAGGAAATATGGAATAAAGAGAACGAATGAGAATCATCATTAAAACTCTCAGCACCTAAGTGACATTTGAACTCATAAATTCATTGCCTTGAAGATGGTTCCAAATCACAGCAGCCACGTAAACCATGAGATGAAACACTGCCAAGTTCAACACCATCCT
>NW_022111373.1:147259740-147261532 GCF_000313985.2 Echinops telfairi
TGCTATATTTAAATGCTCCTAGGACCGTTAATTCCATATTCATTTGGTCGTGTCTTAGTCCATGGGAGGCAGCCAAGAAAACCAAGTGGAGAACAAATGAAAGAGGAGGAGTGAGTCTGAGAACAGAGTGAGTCAGCTATGGTGGCCTTAGAGCAAGGCATTGATAATGCTGGAACTTGGGCTTCCATCTAGAATAATGGACCAGTTGACCAGGTCTCCAGGCCAAGGACAGATTCTCGACCCTCTTGTACCCTGGGAATGAACATCCTGGTGATGCCCGTGAAGATTTCTGACTTCTGGAGAAGATCATGGATCTCTTCCTGAGCTGGCAGGTTCACACTTGTGAGGATCCTTCCCGACGGGGGTGTTTGGTTCATAGAACAAGAACCTTTTGTGCATTTGTTTGGCCCAGCTACTTGCGCAAAAACAGAAAAGACAGGCAGAGAGATTTGAGTAAAGTCCATACTGAGATTCAAATCCAGGCTTCTCAATCTGGTGCTACTTCAGAGCTACAGGCAAGACCTGAGCATGAGGTTGTAGCTAAGACTCTTGAACAAACAGATCTGTCCTGGAAGAAGTACATCCAGACTTCCCCCTGGAAGCAAGATGACAAGACTTGGTCGCCTGTACTTTGGACGTGTAATCAGGAGAATCCAGTCTTCGACAATGGACTCAAACTGTGAGCATGGCACAGGACCGGGCAGTGTTGGGTTGGGTTGTACATAGGGTCATTATGCATTGGAACTGACACCGTGGCACCTAACAACAACGCCAACATGCAGGAGTCTGATTCCTGTCTCCTGCACCAGGCACACCGCCCTCACGTCTCCGGGGAGATCTGAGTGGGCTATGACACTGAGCAGGCTTCAGTGGACTTTCCAGACGAAGGCCGATGAAGAAGAAAAGCCTGACAGTGGACTCCTGAAACCACTCTCTGGAGACACTCTGGAGCACCCTTGTCCAGCAATTGGGGGGACAGCTAGACAGCAGCTAACGCAACAGTGGCTCACCCTGAGGGACTTGTCAGAAGCCTTAGCCACTGAGATAGACACCCACTGGGTATTTTCCTCCCAGGGAGAGTTACCTGAAGGCTCTGGGGCTTGCCCTGAACATCTGAGCCCCCTTCCAGAGTACTTACTGTCTAGAGGAAGTGGGAAGAGGCTCCATTCATGCCCTATGTCCAGTGTCCTCATTTTCATAGGTCACAACATGGGAGTCCTTATGGAGACTGAATTATTTAAAGGACACTCTTAGTGGGCTTAGCATCTATGCAAATTATACCGCTGTTAATGGCAGACGATGACTGCTCCACAGACTGTGAGCCCGGGTAGTAAACGTCCCAGAGATGATTCCTGTCGACTTGGAAGGGTTTTAGCACAGAGGTGAAATGCTCAAGCTGCACTTGTGAGCTGGGCGCTGCACCAGGCAAACAAAATAACATTTCTTACAGTGCGCTGCTGAGTCCCGGAGTGGTGTCCAGGAGGAGGACACTCAGCTACTGACAGGAAGGTGGTTGGAATCCACTGAGAGGAGCTTTAGAAGAAAGGATTCATGGTCTAATTCAAAGTCTTCAGTCTCTGAAAACCCCATGGAGTACAGTTCTGTTCTAATTCATGTTGGGTAGTGAGTTAGTCTGGGTTGACTAGAGAAAAAAAATCCATAGATACTCATGTGTATAAGAAAGAGCTTCATATAAAAGAGTAAGTGTATATTAAGAAACATCCCAGCCCAGTCCAGATCAAGTCCATAAGTCTGATATCAGCCCATATGTCTGATACCAATCTATAAAGTC
>NW_022111373.1:147262827-147300130 GCF_000313985.2 Echinops telfairi
TGTTTGCCTTCTGATTAAATTTTATATAGGTATGAAACTGTACTGAAATGAGAATGAAGCAGAGGTTTGTCATCCATTTAAAACAAGAACCATAAAGCCATCCTATCTCTAGGCTTTGAAATTAGCTTTCCGTCAACTTATTAAAAGTCTTGAAATAGGAAACAGTGTATGAATAGACCCATGAATATGATGAAGCACAAAAGGGCCAAAGTTATGAAAACATAGAAATAATTTGTCAGAGCAAGTTGTGGGGATCAGGACCATAGTTCCTGGGCACACCAAGATCCATGTGCATAACATGGCTTGCAAAAACAATGTTCTTCTTCCTAATTTGGTGAGTAGTGACGGGGTTCTTTAACGCTCACCAGCAGTCCTCTAAGGTGCAACTATTGGTCTCTCCCTGCCCAGATGGGTGAAGAGTAACAAAAATGTTAAGTCACATGGAGACAATTAGTCCAATGGACCAAGGAACCATGAAGGCATCAGTCTACAGCCCTGAGATCAGGAGAATTAAAAGGTGCTCAACTACTACTAGCAATTGCTCTGAAAAGAGTCACCTTGGAAACTCCAGGAGAGAGTGGGAGAAAAATGTAGAACAGAACTGACCACCCTAAAAGGGACCAGGCTTACAGGTCAGATGGATGCTGGTGCAACCCCCATGACTATGGCCCTTCGCCAGCCTACAGGTCTGGAACTGAACTCACCCACATGTTAGACACGTCAATCATTCAAGTTCAAAGCGCAGCATTTGCCCAAGGACAAAGTTCAGAGAGTTAGAAATGAAGGAGGCAAAAAAAAAAAAAAAACAACAACAAGCAGGAATTACAGAGAAGACATGGAATTAACATTGAGGAGATCGCAATGCATGCATCGAATCAAAATGTGTATAAATTGTTGAATGTAAAACTATGATGTGCTCTGTAAATATTTACCTAATTCACAATGAGAAGTTCATGGGAAGAAAGATGTACAGACCAAGATGGAGGGTATTTCAAGAAACAATCAGTCATTTTACATGTTGATACTTGTGTTTCATAAAGTTTTCTGTGGTTCTTTAGAAATGTAAAAGAAAAAAGAAAAGAACGATGCAGTAGTGTGCTCTTTCTGTCGCAGTGCATTCTGCAGATTTGCCCCTCACTTTTTTGGGTTGAGACCCATATTACAAATGCCTGTTATTCGAGCCCTTAAACCTATTATTCTGGACACTAATCCTTTGAGGTCCAAGAGCCACCTTCCTGTTTTAGAACAGGACAAAGTTACATCAAGATAAATAGAGCAATGGTTTTGATTTGTAAGATGTCTAGACTTTACGAATGTCAAGTCTGGTATCTTCTAAGTTTAAGAGTTGTATGTTTTTATCATGAACGTTGACAACTGTGTACTCCCTTCTGTTTCTGATTTTCTCTTCACCTGTCCCTCCACAGACATGCCCAAGCCACCCAGTGAAGACCTGTTCCTCTTTCCCGATGAGTATAAGTCTTCCACACGGCACACGCGCTCTCTCCTGAAATCCCATAGAAATGAGGAACTGAATGTGGAGACGCTCGTGGTAGTGGACAAAAAGATGATGGATAGCCATGGCCATGAGAACATCACCACCTACGTCTTAACAATCCTCAACATGGTAGGATGATCCTTTTTGTCACCTGTGTGACCTGAAACCTTTCCCCCAGAAGCCATGGGGAATCCAGATGTGAAGTAGAATGTAAAATATCCTCATGGGAAAGGTGAAACACAGTGCACAGTGTGCTGCTGTATGAAATCTAGGAGAGTCAGTTCATCTTAGTTGGATTTGGATGCCTTCAAAAATGCCCACACAAAACTGGCTTCCCAGGGGGTCTGCTGGGCCTGTCCATTTAAGGCAGAGAGGTCAGGTCAGAAAGTTATGGTGACGTTTGGGTGGAGTCAAAAGGGGTCATCTTGATAGCTCTCCTCAGAGGACACAGGACCATCACTTGGCTAATTATGAAGAAATATTAAGAAAATTGAAAACTGCATCAGTGAGCAAAAGGCCAGGGGAGTTGTCCCTTGGGAATCTTTTCCATCCCGACATGGCACCTGCTCTTTCCTTGAGGGTAGCAAGCACTATCCCCTGAAATTCTTGTTGGGAAACTTTACCCCCTCCACACTCCGGGATTAAGCTTGCCTCTATGATTGTCTGTTTATTCCACAAACTCAAAAACTTTGGACACGAATGGGATTTCCGTTCCTCGAGGATGTCCAAACTGCCGTTTTAATGTGGTGTAAGGTGAAGAGCACAGAGTCTGGGGGAGGGTTAGAGAGAGAACTGACCATCACCCGTAGAAGTGAACTGAGTTTAGACAACCAGGGCCTTACTGTTCTTCCAAGCACAGTCCTTCAGACACCAAGCCTGTTACAAAACACTACTTCACATCTCTCTATTTTAGCTTAGCCAATGTTTCTATGACTTTGTATCAAGATTGTCTTACTTACCCTCCTGTGTACATTGTCATTGCCGTGCAGTGTTGAGTCCGTTCCAACTCACAGTCATCCCAGGCACTAAAGAACAATTGCTGAAAAGCGACATCAGCGGGGTGATTTTTGTGGGAGCAGATTGCTAAACGCTTCTCCCACAGAATGGCTGGAGGGTTTACAATGCAGACTTTTCAGCTAGTACCTGAGTATTATATAGATAAAGATATAATATATAACAAGTTACTATTATATATCATATGTTTTATCATATCCAACATTATATGTACTACACTTACCAGATGCTCCATGGGAGAAATACAGGACTTTGTACTCCCTGAAAGAATTACTATCTCAGACACGCACAGGGGCAGTTCTCCCCCATTCTCTAGGATTGCTGTAAGTGAGCATTAACTCAATGACAGTGTGTTTGGCATTGGGGTAGAGTTCAATAAGTGGAACAAATGGTTTGCTCTCTGCTAGTGAGCAAGTGTTGACGGGTCAAATCCACCAACTGTGGCTAAGGGAGGAAGAGCTGATAATCTATTGTAATGAAAGATGACCAACGAGAAAGCCTTTTCTTTGGATCCTTTCTGCTCTATGAAACATGGGGTCCCCCTGAGCTAGAATGGAAATATCAGCAATGGGGTTGGTTTGGTTTTAGTAACACAGACACTGAAGCTTGTCTCTGCTGTTTCTGGGGTCCCTCATCAGTATATACAGTCATCCTCAAGAGTAAACATCCAGCGTTCTTCTAACGTGGACACTTATGAGCATGGACACCTCGGGATCCTGTCATTGGTGACCCTGGTCCTCCAAAGAAATGTCTAGATTTTGCGTTCATGCCCCCTGGATAAGAAGCCACCCGCTGGTAGCTATCTATCCCTGCACTGTCTGTGGAGCACTGGGAGCGCTTTAGTGTGGTGTCATCACCATCACTAAATAAACAAAAGATTCGCTTCAACCGCGGGATTCCACACCGACTGACAGGCTTTGGCAGAGCCACCAACTCTGGGAGCTGACCTGGAATTCCCTGTGCTTTTTTCAGGTATCTGCGTTATTCAAAGATGGAACCATAGGAGGAAATATCAACATTGCAATTGTTGGGCTGATTCTTCTGGAAGAAGAACAGGTATGGTATCTTGGCAGAAGCAGCTTTTTAGATAGATAGATAGATAGATAGATAGATAGATAGATAGATAGATAGATAGATAGATAGATAGATAGAAAATGCAAATGGAATGAATGTATTTCTGTTTCCTTTGAGGCCACTTCAGGAACATTTATAGCTAATGGATTGGGAGGAGAGGTGTGCACCAGGGTTGTAACCTGCCACCATACTAACTTAATCTGAACGTTTAGCCGATAGTCCAGGAAATTGGCATACACAATGAAGACGTCTTCAGGATTGGAGGAGGCTCATCAACAACCTGTGACATGCAGAAGATACAACCTTGCTGACTGAAAGCAAGGAGGAGCAGGAGCACTTGCTGTTGAAGATCAAAAGAATGCAGCCTTCAGGATGGATTCCACATTCCACATAAAGGAAACAAAAATCTTCACAACCAAGCCAGTTAATAATAATTTCATGATAAAAGAAGAAAAGATGGCAGTTGTCCAGCATTTCCTTTGGCTTGAGTCCACAATCAATGCCACGGCAAGCAGCAGTCAAGAAATTAAACTGCACCTCGCATATGGTACATCTGCTGACAAAACAAAACACTGCATTCACTGCCATTGCGTTGCCTCCGACGCATAGCGACCGTACAGGACTTAAGAGAACTGCTCCTCCCAGTCTCTGAGGCTGTGCCTCTTCCAGGGAGCACAAAGCCTCATCATCGTTATCCTGAGGAGTGGTTGGTCGGTTCACGCTGCTAACCATGCAGCGAACGGCCCCACATGTAACCCAGTATGCCACAGGGCCCAGGGGCTTCCGCTCCAGATCTCGTTTAAGTATTACAAATCAAGAATGTCCCTTTGAAGACTAAGGTGAACCTCATCCAAGAATGGTATTTTTAATTATTTCATATGCCTGGGCAACCAGGAAACTGAATAAGAAAGACTTATAAAGATTTGATGCTTTACATCTCAGCGTTACTGAAGAATCTTTTACATAAGACAGACTGTCAGAAGAATGAACGGTTTTGAATGGGAAGAACCCACTGACTGATTCACAGCCATCGAGTCAATTCTGACTCATGGAGACACTGTGTAAGTTTCAGGGGCTTTTGTTTATCTTTTTGGGAGAGAAGACAGCCTCATCTTTGTCCCACAGAGCTGTTGGTGAGCCAGAACTGCTGACTTAGTGGTTAGCAGGCAAACATCTTGGGAGAAACATATCCCAAAATTAGAAGCAAGGATGGTAAGACCTCACCTAATATACTTTGGACATGTTGTCAGGAGGCACCAGTTCCTGTGGCAGACTGTCGTGGTTGGTCCAGCACAGGGTCAGCAGAATGGAAGAAGACCCTCCATGAGAGATTGACACAGTGGCTGCAACCAGGGATCAAACACAGCAATGATTGGGAGGAGGTACAGGACCAGACGGTGTTTGGTTTTGCTTTATTGTACAGAGTCGGTATTCATTGGAACCAATCAGAGAGCACCAAAAAACAACACATCAATGTCATGGGTGCATTCCTAGTGGCTTTAAAGGTTGTTTGTTTGTTTGTTTGTTTTTTGGCACTTTGTGTTTTTCCATGCGAGAATAGTGATGAATACTTTCTTTCTTTCTTGGCTTATAAGAAAGTCAATAAACTAAATGAGCTTGTCTAAATAGGGTTGGAAGATACAAAGAATGGAGTGTTCAAAAAGTATCTTAACCTCCTGAGCTTTTAGATGGAATCCAGCCCTTTCTGTCTCTTGCTACAAGTCTAAACATTGTAAGACTATAACTCTAGAAGCTAAGTTGTAGGTATACTTAATATTGTTTCTACCCTATCCCTTCCCATGACCCCATCACATTAACCATCACCACCTCCGTTCATAGTAGAAATGCAGGAATGTTGGGCTCATTTTGGTGCAGATAAATGCAACTTATACAGAATCACGGTACGAGTACGTAAAAGAATCCCCATTTGTCTACATTCTAGAACCTCTCTATGGAAGCACCCATGGTTCAGTGCAAGAACTCTCACCTTTCATGGTTGTGTTAGTCCGGGTAGACTAGAGAAACAAATTCATAGAGACTCATATGTATATAAGAAAGAGCTTTATATACAAGAATAATTGAATATTGAGAAAACATCCCAGCCCAGATCAAGTCCATATATCTGATATTAGCCCATATCCCAATATCAATCTATAAAATCCTCTCAGACTCATGAAACACATGCAATGATGCTGAATGCAGGAAGATCACAGGCCAGTTGGTTGGAAGTCTTGTGGATCCAGTGGCATTATAAGCATCTCAGTGCTAGCAGGGGTCTCCAAGTGGTTCTTCAGCTCCTAGGTTCTTCAGTGTATCACCATGTGGCCATGTGTCTTGTCCATAGAGCATCTCTCAGGCAGTGAGCAGAAAGAGTGTCTCCCACCTCCAAGGAGGAAATATCGGAGTTCCCAGAATCCTCAGGGAAGGCCATGCCCACACAGAGGGCTCATTGGCTATGACCTGATTGACAGACCAGACTCCACCCCTTCACTCTTAATCCTCTTAAGTCCCCAGTTGACACCAGATTATGTAACTACCACAATGGTCAAGATGTGGGTTTGAGTTCGGGCCCAGGCACCCCTTGCATAGCCATCACCTGCCTTTCTCTGGAAGCTCATGTATAGTCTGGGTCCTGAACACTTCATCCGAGTGTACAGACTAACTTGGATGAGGAAACCCATTCTGCTGACCTCCTTCCAAAATTAGCCAATAAGACGATTAGACCATTTTTCTATGGGAACCTGACTCGAGAGGATCTACCTACATCAGCAACTCCTCGGTTACCAATGTATATGCCCATGCACATCCCTGTTAGAAGTAGTGAGAGAGAGGCAAGGTCTCTCAGTACAGGCGCTCCCTTCGGTTCTATTGGAAGGTGACCCCGACTTGATACAGGAGAGCGTGTCTCAGCCCCAGGATTCCAAATTCATGTCTACTCTTAGCTGGGTCTCCTCTAAGTCATCATTTTCTTATTTGTAAAATCAAAATTTTGGAGCTGACATGAGAAATCCCTTCTTCAGACTGTAAATTCTGAAAGATGCGGCCTTTTCCCCCGGGCAAGATGGGCGCACTCTTGGAGGGCTCTATGTCCACCCTCAGCACTCAGGGAAGATCCAAACTCATGGTCTTTTGTGTGTGGCTGGGGGAGGTGTTGGTGTTGAATGGCCATCTCAGGTGACAGGTTAATTATTCCTTGTACTAAAGCATTTTCACCTTGGAACCCGTCCAAGCTGCCAAGAATGAGTAGGGTTATCGTTTGATCATACACCTGTGTTCACTGTAATGAATACAATTTTCCTGGAAACCGCTAGCTGAAGAATGTCAGACATGCCTCCGTGTTTATGCTCAGCATTTCATTAGGTATATGGGGCTCTCTGGAAAAGTGAAATAAACATTTAAGGAGGAAACGTATTCAGACAAGGGGATATAATTTTTAACACAATACTCTAGTCTCACAAGTTTTCAAGAAGTTGATGCCTTAAAATCAAGATTTTCCCTTGATTTGTTTTTTCCCCTCAGACCACTCTCAGGACAATATCGCATACTTACGAATAAAGCTCACTGCACCTATCCTGCTATAGAACGCGTTCTTGCCACCTTAGAGGCTTTACTTCAAGTCTTCTTATTCTGAAACTCACAGTTTTCCAGTGCAGTTGATAAAACCTAAACAAACAAACAAAAAACCCCAACACACTGCCAACGAGCCCATTCCAACTCCTAAGTCAATGCCAACCCTATAGGGCAGAGAAGAACTGCCCCTGCAGGTTTCAGAAGCTTGAAGGGTTTATGGGAGCAGAAGGACTCATCTTTCTCCCCTAGAGTGCCTGGTGGGTTTGAACCGCTGACTTTGTGGTTAGGACTTCATTGTGGAGCCCACTATGTCCCCAGCATTCCTACAGTCCTCTAATAGAACTTGTCAAATCTAAGTAAGGTTGGGTGTCTTCTGTAAAGCTTCTTTCTAGATTTAGTCTCTGTCTTGCACAAAGCTTCCCAATTAGCCCGCCTCTTGGCATACGTTTGTTGCCTTCTAGGAAACTACTTCACTCTACTCATGATAATAAACATGAAGACAATTGTTGTTGTTGTTGTTGTTGTTAGGCGCCATTGAATCTGTGCCAACTTATGGTTTATGCACAGCAATCCTTTGCACAATAACCCTATGCACCAAAGAAAGAAACACTACCCAGCCTTACGCCATGCTCACAATGGTTCCTCTGCCTGAACCCATTGCTGCAGCCACTGTGTCAACCCATCTCCTTGAAGGCCCTCCTCTCTTTTGCTGACCCTCCACTTTACCAAGCATGATGTCCTTCTCCAGGGAATGGTCTCTCCTGAGAACATGTCCAATTATGCACTGGAAACTCCCATAGGCAGATTTGGTTCTGAAATGAGCACCTTACTCGTTAGGGGTGGTTTCTGTTTACCACACAGCTCTGGGGATACAATGGGTGACGCCTTGTCCATCAGCTGCTCCACTGGAGGAATGTTCCTTGCTCCCGTAAAGCTTTACAGTCTGAGAAGCCCACAGGGGATCTTCGACTCTAGTGTCGAGAGTCTCTCTGGATTGGAACTGACTCCATGATAGTGAATGTGCAACGCCAGATCTAAATGATCCTGTTGTCTTGTGTAATGTTGTGAAATATTTCATAGACCTCGAAGCCAATAAAAAGGAGCATTTACAGAAGGCATCTTCCCTGAGGTCACAGAAACTATTTTGCAAGATTTGCTCGGATTTCAATGCATCCTTTTTTCTTGTTTATCTAAATGGGCCTGATGAACCAGAGACATGTCAAATATATACTTTGAAAATACTTTTATTGGGGGATCTTACATCTCTTATCACAATCCATACATTCGTCCAGTGTGTCAAGCACATTTGCACATATGCTGCCATTATTATTTTCAAAGCATTCTCTTCCCACTAGAGCCCCTAATATCGACTCCCCACTTCTTCCCCCTCCCTCCCTGCCCAACCTCCTTCAGGAGCCCTTGATAAGTTGTAGATTATTTTTTCCATATCTTACATCCTCCTCCATTGCCTCCCCCAGTTTTACATTATTCATCCTCTGGAACAAATTTTTTGTGGAGAACTAAAGACATGAATGTAACCATCTCTACTGTATCCATACGGGTTGATAATATCCCCAGTTTGGGGTTTGTCAAGCACCCTGATTGGTGTATTTCACATCCTAGCTGGTGATAGTTTGCTGTGATGACAATACTAATGGAAACTGCATGATTCAATGTTTTCTTCCTTTATCATGGGGCTCTTGGTCTCTTGCTTAGCCAGGGCTCCTGCTAAGTCACCATGCCGATCACACCTTGAGTAGCTTCTGCCAGTGGCAGTCTGGACTGATGGGGAAAGATGGGACTCGCCATGACCATGCCATCTTGCTCACTGGTCTGGATATATGCTCCTGGAAGAATGAGCCCTGCGATACTCTAGGTATGTGCCTTCAGTAGGGTTTGAAGAACGTGGATATGTTGATCAGTTCCTCGGGAATAGGATATCGAGAATATCCAGGTTGCTTTTATATCCATACAGGGCAGTCACTGTTGAGCATAATCATGAAGAATGGACTTGCTTCCATATGCCAACATCTGTTGAAGACGAAAGTGTTTATGGGTCATCACTTGGGATTATTTAAAAAGAAAAAGTCCCTTATGGGATCAGAACCCTTATAGATTAGGTCTTCTTTTAGACGAACAACTGGTTTCTTCCATTTTGTCTTCTATTTGTGTGAATGGGGAGATTCGGTTGAAGGATATGTCACTGGGGCAGAAAGAGTATATTTGTAAATATTAGTAGCAATATTATTACAATATTACACTATTATACTTCCCCTCTTCTCATTTCCCCATTAAGATTCTAAATTTTAGCAGCGATTGTGGATGTGTCCGGGGCTAGGTATATCTCTGTGGCACCCCTTGGTTATTTTCCCAAAAACCCACTGCCATTGAGTCAGTCCCCACTCTGAGTGGTATTTTAGGACAGTGTAGAACCAGGCTACAGAGTTTCCTAGAATATAAATCTTTAGAGGAGCAGACAACCTCATCTTTTTCATGAGGAGCTGCTGGTGGATTAGAACCACTAACTTTCCGGGTAGAAGCCCAACAATTAACCCATTGTGCCACCAGATGTCATAGTGAAGGTGGCTATAGCTCAAAGGTAGAGCATTTGACTGGACACCCCTGGGCATTATCTCTAATGCTCCATGAATCCAGGGATGCCCCATTTCCTCTCAAAGATGATTCAGTTTAATAGGATCTTTCTACTCCCATAAGGAATTACAGGCTCAGACACCCATAGGGGCCTATCCTTCCAACCTGTCCTCTGGGGTCGCTATGAGTTGGCATCAACTCGATGGCAGTGAGTTTTGAGAGTTTGAGAGTCCATTAATTTGAACTTCACTCAGCCTTTTAAAAGGGTGGGTAGTGAAACATGTTAAAAGTGGAAGGCTGCATTTCAAATCTACCCAGAGACACCTGGGAAGAAAACCTGCTGATCTACTTTCAACTGATCACAGCCATTGGAAATTCTACAGAACACTTCTGTTCTGTAATGTGTGGGTTGGAATTGATTCAAGGGCAACCTCTCTGTTTGGTCTCGAGAACCCTGATACCTGCCTCCACCTGCAATAAACCCAGTCTTCCTTGTGCCCCATTGACAACCTGTGACAAGCCCATCACAGAGACTCCTGAATCACCTCTCATGTGACAGAGAGCCCTGTGGGCTCTGGGAATCGACTTTTCCTTCAAAATTAGTTGGTGTGCTTCACAGGGTTGTCCAAGGCTTCCTGCCTCATATTTCCCCCTGTGAGATGGGAACCTATCTTCTCTACAAGATCTAAAGCAAGCATACATCTTTTTCATTGTATTCTTCTGATCCCCTACCCTGCAGGATTTGCACCCATAAGTGGGATGTGCAGCAAATATCGCAGCTGTACCATTAACGAAGACACAGGGCTTGGATTGGCCTTCACCATCGCCCACGAGTCTGGACACAAGTAAGCTCCTCTCCACCCTAGCATGAAGCCTTTTCCTCATTGAAGCTTCACTATGTCAGCTCTCCAGTCAGTAAGTCAGGTCTGGGGAGGGAATTGGCATGCCTTCAGAGATGATGTCATGAACAACCAACAACACTGTCTCTTAGGTCCTGCATGCTGCTTATGCTGGAGCCCCGTGTCCTGGGTGTGTTGGGTGTGCACCCCGCTGGCACACCTTGTGTTCTTCTCCTGTGGTCCTGCTTTCACACGCACTACAGTTGAGCACAGTTCCCAACTGCTCCTCCGTCCTGGGATAGGAACTTCGTCCTGTGCACTGGTGTGATTCGCTGTTGGCACCTATCAGGGGCTCCATTAGCTGACAAAGTTGGCCAGTAACCAGCCCTGCCATGTGTTAAATGTTGTTGCTCAAATTTTCCTAAACACTTTGATTTTAGAATAATTTGTAGAGATGCTGCTTCTGGTTTCATGTTCTATGTAGAGTTTGGGGAATTGGGTCCTAAGAGAGAGCAGTTCTAGTAGAGTTGGTTACAGGTCCCACTAGTGGCTCCTAGGTTGTGGGTTTGAGATGAAAGCCAGACCTCAAGATAAGGGAACCTGGGACTCAGAACAGATTGGCCAAGCTACCACACAGGGAGTCCGGGTGGCAAACCCATTCAGCGCTCCTCTGACAACTGAAAGGTGAGTGGTTTGACCCAGTCCTGGGGCAGGACATCATGCGTGGTAACATGGAGGGGCAGCAAAAGAGAGTGAAGCCCTGGACACAGCGCTGCACCGATGGGCTCAAGCATAGGATTGATCGTGAGGAGGGCACAGACCAAGCAGTGTTCCATTCTGTCGTGCACATGGTCGCCAGGAGTCAGAACTGACTGGATGACTGAACAACAGCAATCAGTTTTGCTGGAGAAAAGGCCCACTGACCTGTGCAGCCTTGAAACCCCACAGGGCTGCTCCTCGGTCAAGGAGGGCCGCGGAGGCAGCCTTGACTTAGTGGCATAAAACAAAAGCAGCAGTGCCATGCGGGCAGCCCTGGGGAGTGACGGCATGCCCTCGGCCCCGTCTTTGCCCAGAAAAGGCTTATGTTCACTTCTGTAGGGTGGCAAAGGATTTTACTTATTTATAAAACCATTCATCTTTGGTAAGGCCCCTCCGCCTGACACGTCTGTCAGGCACCTGGCTTGGAAGCGCCTTCCGCTGAGACACAAAAGAGAGGCCCCGCCAGCCAGGAATGTGCGGTGTCTTTCTGCAGGTGCCTGATTCTCAGAGGCCCGTGGCAGCACCCGTATGTTTCCCCGGCTCTGTTGCAATCACCCTGGAAAGGTCTCCTGGAGAAAATGCAACCAGGAAAGCATTTTTCCCAGTCTCTTTTAGGCTAAAGGAAAACAAAGGCAGTGCTTTGCGCGTGTAGTGCTGACCTCTCCATGGACCCCTATGAGAAAGTGGACTGAGGTCAGAAACTTGGGTCACCCGGACTCATTCAGAGATCAGTATATGAAACATGTTTGGACATGTATGCTCAAATGGATGTGTGCCCATGCGTATGCCCAGGTGGGGTATGTGTACCTGTGCATGTACATGTGTGCACATGATTATATGTGTTTGTGTGCAAATGTGCACACATGGTACATGCGCATGTGTGCATATGTGAGCACATGCCCAGGTGTGTTCCATTCTGGGGGATTTTTCATGGACTCCCTTGGAGGCCCTGCAAGCAGGTGCGAGATCGAATGACCAGTAAGTGAAATAAAGCAGTATGTCTCATCGCCGGCCCAATCATCAGCGCAAGTCCTGATGGACTGGCTGTGTCAGTGCCTACAAAATTGTGTCTATGCCTCACAAAGCTGTCGGTAAAATCATAGCTGTATTTTTAATAGTCTGCTAGAGCTAAAACTTCAAATACTCTCATTATCTTAACTGCACGGGGCTTTTACTGTCCTCTGAACCATGTCTGAATTTAATTAACCAATCAAGGTCAAAAATGTTTAAATCACAGCGACTGAGAAAGTCAAGGTCAGATAAGCAGTTGAGATATGGGCCTTGGCAGCACTGACCGTTGCAGGTGGTAAATTTAACTGAAATTAAACTTGAGGCCCTCCGACCTGGATGGACCGTCTTCAGGGTCAACAGGCACCAGTGCATGCTCATTTTTTTCAGCAGAAGTCAATTATTCCTAAGTCCTTCCACCACTGCGCCTTGGTCCAGATGGATAAAGAATTTCTTACAAAGAAGGAAAAAGAAGTGGTGTTGTTGCAGGTGGGAATGGATAAAAGTAAAGAGGGGGGTGAGGAGCCCTGGTGGAGCAGCTGTTAGGCGCTCACCTGCCAAAGGAAAGGCTGGAAGCGCAGCCTTCCCAGTGCTCTGTTTCCCTAAGTTTACAGCCTAGAAAACTCAATGGACAGCTCTCGGTCACTAGGGGTGTCTGTGAGCCAGAATCTACTTGATGACTTACAAGAACACAGCAAGACCCCTCCCAAAGGCGTTCTGAATGTGCGTGGACAAGAGGCCCACTCACAAGAGAATTCAATGTCTCATGAGCACTGAATAGATAGAAGGCCCGGCGCAAGAGGCTGAGGGAGGAGGAGCTCCGGAGAGCAGCGTCCCACGGAGCCAGCATCCAAAGCCACGGCCCTGGCTGCAGCTCGGACTCCTGGAGATCCTGAAGGACAGGGTAGCACGCCTGCCTCCTCTCCTCAGGGTTTCTGAAGCTGTCAATCTTCACTGGAACAGAGAGCCTCATCTTCATCCTACGGAGGGGCTGTGGACTTGAACTGCTGACCTTGTGATTAGCACCCCAATGAGTAATCCGTTAGGCCACCTGGGCCACTTTCCTGTGACACAAAGAACTCCTTTAATGGGCCACCGCTCAGTGTGATCATAGATCGCTTCGATCTGCACTGGAAAAGCAAAAGAACGATCACATGGCTCATTTTATTTTAATCGTCACTTGGCTGTGGTGATCGGGAATGAGCCCCACCCCCAGCCCCGTGTCTCTGAGGAGTGCCCATCGTGGGAAATGGCCACGCGCAGGCTGACGGCTGGGCTGCATTCTCCAGACACTGTTTACTCTGGTCCTGAGTTTGCTACGGTCTACTCTGGTCCTACTCCATTTGCTAAGAGACAGATGCAGCTCAGTTTGACCATGTCAATCCTGCCTTCTGCATGCATGAACTCCGACACTGGACACCATCCTGTTCTGTGGGCGGGGCACTGTGTGCTCCTGTTGTTGTCAGGCTCCCTGGTCACTTCTGACTCCATAGCAACCCCACGTCTAATGGAGGGAATCACCGCCTGGCCCGTGCTGTTCTCACACCTTTTGTTCTGTTTGCTGCAGCCACAGGGTCAATCCATCTCTTTCAGCGTCTTCTTCTCTTTAATTGAGTCTTCTCCTTTACCCAGCGCAATGAGCTTTTCCAGGGCCTGGTCTCTTCTGATAAAATACCAAAGCTACTGAGTAGAATCCCACAAAGAGACAGTGACCCAAGCAGTGGTGGGATTCGGATCATGTCACCCCCGGTTTGCTGCCCTACTGACCATTTTAAGTAGACAATATGTATATACTGAAAGGTAATTTGTTAGGTTATGCAGTTAATACTTAAATAAGAGCAATAAAAGAGGTACGCAAGACTAGATTATAAGAGTTTTAAAATATTAATGAAAACTATTAAATAAAACCTGACCAAAAATGGGATTTATTCAAGATAGTCCCACATTGCTTAATTGGTATCTTCACTTGCAATGTTCTTCCCTTATTTCAAGCATAGTTCTACCTAACTTTCTATACCTATGGACAGAATGAACATTACTGCAAGTGCTGAGAATACACGCTTGCACAGATGAATGTTAAAAAAAAAAGAGTAAGCATTGTAACTTTGTGACTTCCACATTGGGCAGCTGCCCAGCTCCCACCTTAGAGAGAACCTTGATTACAAGTGTCATTTTAACACCCAGCTTGCCGAACTCAAAATATTAGGTGTCGGTTCTGCCAAACTGGTGCAAACCAACTGAATCCCCCCCCACTGGAGCCCTGTTCTCAGAGAGGTTTGCTGTGGGGAGTGTCTGGCCAGTCAGCACTGGCTCCCTGCAACCACACTTGCAGTGGAAGGAAATGCTTTGTCCCATCTCTCGGGAGGCTGGTATGCTCAGGCCTCCTGTTGGGCCACCTTGTGTTTGAAGTGCCTTCTGACCTAGGGGACTCACCTTACAGCACCGTATGGGACCCGTATTCTGTTAGGATCCACAGAATTTTCATGGGCTAAGTTTGGCAACTCGATCACCAAGTGTGGATCTTCCTAGTCTGTCTTAGTCTAGAACTCTCTGAAGATCTATCCACCTTAAGAAACTCTCGTGGTATCCGAAATACCAATGACACAGCTCCCAGCATCACAAGCTTCCACGGCAGGTCAAGTTGGAGGATGGGTGGTGGTCCAAGGACTTTGAAAAACAAAACAAAAAACGCACTGCCTTCAAGTCAATTCTGACTCACAGCAACCTTATCAAAAGCCCGATCTTCCTCCCTGGGAGCGGCTGGCGTGTTCAAACTGCTGACCTTGTGCTTACTAGCCCAACGTGTAACCAGTCTGCCTCCAGGCTTCCTACTAAGAAGGTAGACGAGGCCTGCCAGCAGGAACTCTAGCAACGAGAGCTACGGGCGCGGGGAGATACCATCGTGCAGATCAGAGAAGTGTGTACTACCAAAAAGAAATAGCGGAGATTGAAAACATACCCACATAGATAATGGAGTGAACCAGGGCAAAGGGGAGTAACGGTGCAGAGAGAACGAGTCACTGGGCCTGGATGCTTGGGAATCACAGAAAAGAGGGACAGCAAGGCCGATCGGCACAGCAGAGTCCGTAAAGGGGTAGTCAACCTTCTGCTTTCATGAGTTGTGACGGGGGTAATCAGGCTTGTGAGCAGCTATCTAAAGTGCAAACACTAGTCCCTTCCAGTCTGGAGCAAAGAAGAGTGAGGGAGTGTAAAGACTCATGGAACCAATTTGGATAATAGACCAATGGACAACGGTACTAATGAGCCACAGGGGCAGCGTTAGTCTGCACCACCACAAGAGCTGGGTACTTCCTGGCCAGCCACTTAACTGCTCTCAGGGGGGCCAACATAGAGGTTCCCAGATAGAGTGGGAGAAAAATGTTAAAGAAAACTCAAAATCATCAACGAGACTAGGCTTACTGGTCCGCTAGAGACTGGTGGGATCCCCATAGGTCCCTGAATCACCCTGCCTACAGGTCTGATATTGAACTAACCCTGTAGCTCCATCTTCAGGTGAATCATAAGGGGAACAGACCATAATATTGAGGAGATACAAACTCCTTAAAGCAGGGGTGGGGAACATCTGGCCCTTAGGCTGTTGGCCAAAGCAAACTCACTGCCATTGAGTCGATGGGGTCTCTATAGGACAGGGTAGAACTGCCCCTGTGGGTTTCTGAGCCTATGCCTTTTTATACAAGTATGAGCTTCATCTTTCATCCACAGAGCAGCTGGTGGTTTGGAGCGACTAACCTTGTAGTTAAGAGCCCAACTGGTACCCTCTGCACCATCTGGGCTCCTGGGGGGCATATGCAGCCTGCACAATCATCCATTCCAGCTACCATCACATGCCTCGCCAAAGAGAAGCTGTTTCCCCCATCGCATTGTTGTTGCTCGGTTCTGTCCAGGCAGTGCTGGCTCCCAGCAGCCCCACGTGCTAGAGAACGAATCACTGTCTGGCCCGGCGCCATCATACTGCAGCTGAGTCCATGAAATGTTTGTCTAAATAGATCAGACTCATTTCTCTGTTCATAATTTCGTATGGCCCTCCAGCGATGTTATAAACATCCAAATGACCTTGGCAGAAAAAGAAAACATTCCCCACTCTTGCCTTAGAAGAATCAATCATTTAGATCAGCGGTTCTCAACCTGTGGGTTGTGACCCCTTCGGGGTTCAAATGACCCTTTCACAGGGATTGACTGATCCATAACAGTAGCAAAATTACAGTTATGAAGTAGCAACTAAAAGAATCATGGGGAGGAGACTAGCCAGTTAGGGTGTAGTGTAGCAACGTTGAAACACACAACTTTCCTCTAGTTCTCTAATGCTTCCCCCCCCCTCCCCCCACTATCATGATCCCAATTCTACCTTACAAATCCGGCTAGACCAGAGCAGAGCATGTACATTGGTACAGATAGGAACTGGAAACACAGGGAATCCAGGACAGATAACCCCCTTAGGACCAATATTGATAGTAGCAATACCAGGAGTGTAAGGGGAAGGTAAGGAGAGAAAGGGGGAACTGATCACAATGATCTACATATAACCCCCTTCCAGGGGAACAGACAACATAAAAGTGGGTGAAGGGAGACATCAGTGTAAGATATGAAAAAATTATAATGATGTGTAAACTACCAAGGATTCTTGAGTGGGTGGTGAGGGAGGGGAAAAACGAGGACCTGATATCAAGGGGTCAAGTCAAAAGAAAATGTTTGAGAATGATGATGGCAACAAATGTACAAATGTGCTTGACACAATGGATGTCTGTATGGATTGTGATAAGAGTTGTACGATCCCCCAGTAAAATGATTTTAAAAAGAAAAGAAGCAAAAAAAAATAATAATAATAATGTTATGATTGGAGTCCCCACAGCATGAGGACTGCATTAAAGAGTCGGGGCCTTCGGAAGGCTGAGAGCCACTGCTCTAGGCGAGAGCAGCAGCATTTCCGAAGGACTGAGTTCTGAGGACAGCAAGTAGGAGGAGAGAAGGCGGAAGGGAGATGGGCTAAGGGATGTCATCCTGCGAGGGCCGCAGTCAGTGGCAAGAGACAAAGTGTGTATGAATTGTCGGTGGAGCAAACTGGGAGTTGGCAGGTAAGGAAACTGCCAAACATCGAAGGCCTTGTGAATGACAGAGCTTAGACTCGGCCTGAGGTCCACACACCTGGACGGCTCTGCCCCACACTGGTAACTGACCGTCAGCTCCTGATTCCTTCCTGAGTGCTGGGCCATCTCAGCTCCCTAACTCTCCTGCTGCTCATCCGGGTTCTGCGCTTCTCGGTCGCGTCCCTAGTGATAAACGGTGCCACCTGGCATCCCTCTGATATCCAACTATGATCCTTAACCGACGTCCCCCAAACAGCCTGAAATCATGAATTGCTGCCGTTGGTAGGTGCTGCCGCATTGGTCCTATCTCATAGCAACCTCACGTACAAAGAAACAAAATGCTGCCTGCACTGACGTCACGCCACGCCCACATCCATTGGGCCCACTGCTGTAGCTCCTGTATCTCTCCATTGTGTCCAAGGCCCATTACTCGTGGAGCGCCTGGCGTGTTTGGTTTTCCGTTCTTCCGGCACGCAACTCCAATGCCTCAAAAACCACCCTCACTGCCATCAAGTCCCTCCGACGCAGCCATCCTGCGGGACAGAGCAGAACGTCCTGTGGGTGCCCAAGGCTGGCATTTGTTTTCATAGAAGTTTTCACAGACATTTTTCTTGTCATGTAATTTACCAATGATGCAATTCGACAGCTCAGTCCTATTGGGAAACGTTGTGTAATCACCCCACAGTCCGTTTTAGAACATTTCTTCATTCGTGTCCTCATCGTTCTTAGCTCACAGTTCTTCCATTAGTGAGTCACTTCCGCGAGGAAGCCTTGATTAGCTCAAAGGAACGATTAATCCAGCGACTGTCTCTTAGATATCCTGGATTTCATATAAAAACACAATTTTATGAAAGTAGAAAGTCTCATCTTTCTCCCAAGAAAGGGCTGGTGGCTTCCAACTGCCTGCCTTGTGGTTAGCGACCCAACTCCTAACCCACTGCATCACCAGACCACCTGGGAATATGGTGTTGTTGTTGTTACGTGCGCTCACTTCGTTTCCAATGCACAGCAGTTTTGTGTGCAGCAGAGCCAAACACTGCCTGCTCTGGCTCAGCTCTCATAGTTGTCCCGATGCCTGAGAGCATGGAGACAACCGCTGGGTCAATCCATCTCTTCCAAGGTCTTGCTCTTTTATCTCTGCTTCACCATTTTACCAAGCATATTGTCCTTCTCCAGAGACTGGTGTCTGGGCATTCTAGGAAGGGCTGTGGAAGACATTGTGATAGCTGGAAGGTTCTTTATTGGTTCCCCAAAGATGAATGGAGAACCAGTTAAGGGCCAGTGAATGCACAGGGCCTGGGTTGTAAGACCACGGAAGCCCAAGCTCTGATAATCCAGTGGAGAAGACAGAGAGAGAGCAAGCACACGCATCAGTAAAACATACAAAACCCACCACAGGACAGGTGCATGGTTTGAAGAACAGGATTTCTTTGCCTCAGACTTTTGAAGGAAAGCTTTTATTATATTATATTATTATATATATTATATTACAGTATCAGAAGCTTTCTCTCTCTCTCTCTCTCTTTCTTTTTCTGCTCTACTCTAGGGGCTTCCTTCTTGTGTCTGGCAGCCCTAGGCCTTCCTGGGCTTGTAGACAGTCATTCACTAAGGGTCTACCCCATGTATGGGGTATCTCCCTGTCTGTGCTACCCTTTTATAATAGAGCTCTGAGAGAGGGTGACGGAGCCCTGGAGACACTATGGGTTGAGCATTAAGCCTCAGGGTCAGCTGTTCAAACCTGTCAACCCTCAGAAGAACGATGAGAGTACCTATCCCCTTAAAGAGTTCCAGTTTCAGAAACCCAAAGGAGCAGCTCTCTGTCCTACAGGGCTGCTATGAGTCACAATCAACTTGACAATGGGTGGGTGAGAAGGTATCAGGGCTGAGACACAACCTACTCCAGGGTGACATCATTAACACACACAAAAAAATGTATTTTCCAACAGGGTGGTATTCCTAGGGTAGGATTCCCAATGAAACCAAGCCCACTGCCATTGAATATATTCTGACTCATAGCAACCCTATCTAGGATTTCCGAGACTGGAAATCTTTATGGGAAAAGATATCACATCTTTCTCCCACGAAGAGGCTGCTGTGTTTGTACTTCCAGCCTTACTGTGTACAGCCCAATGCCTAACCCCAAGCACCCCCAGGCTCCTTAAGTAAAGGGTTACCTAAAACATCAAACTCACTCCCAGCAAGTGGATCTGATGCATAATGACCCTCTAGGGTGGAGTACAACTGCCTGGTAAATCTTTATGGATAAACAGCTTTGTCTTTCTTCCATGGCGTGGTTGGTGGTTTCAAACCTTATAACCTTGCAGTTATCAGCCTAATCCATAACCCATTATGCCACCAGGTTTCCTTAGGTAAAGGGTGAATGCTTCAAACTATTTTAATGGGGGAATTATTTAATCCATAATATGATGTGATAACCACTTTGGAGAAAGTGCTATGATGCATGCAGGCAAAAAGAATCTGGCATATGTAACTTGACTAGTAATTATACAATCTAAAACTTGGTTGGCAAATACCAACCTTATCTTTAAAATATGTTCTATTCATTCACCCATGACTTTATCAGTCTTAATATAAAATATGATCCCTGTGTGGTACTTCTGCGCTGACATTCTAGAATCCATTGCACTGCAATATGCAGGTCAGTGTCATGCTCTCCAGTAAAAGTGGGTCCACAGAGAGTGGTGCTGAGCTTTAGATGGGCAGCTACCTGTGAGAGTGCATCCAAAGGGACCAATCCTAACTTCGAACCCACAGTCCCACAGTCTACACATCAGAGTGGATCCAAAGTGCTAGATCCAAACTTCTAACCCGCAGTACAAGAGCCTACCTGTTAGAGAACATCCCAGATGCTAACTGCTAATCCACAGTACCAAAGCCTACCTATTAGAGTGCATCCCAGATGCCAGATCCTAACTCTTAACCCACAGTACCAGAGCCTACCTCGTAGAGTGCATCCCTGGAGAAGGACAGCATGCTGGTAAGGTAGAGGGGCCGTGAAAAAGGAAAGGGGCTTGATGAGATGGACTGACACAATGGCTACAACAATGGACTCAAGCGTGGGAACCAGGTGATGGAGAATCTACCCAATGTACTTTTCTCCAATGATGCTGCCACATAGCCAAGTTTGACAGTCAGTATTAGAAAAAAGAAATGAAGGACCACTGGTTAACAATAATTTTTTTAAAGTTTGATGGAGCTACTTTGACTTACTTTGAGCAACCTAGACCCCAGATATGTGACATGGTGAGTTTGAATTACTTAGAAAAGTAATTGTGGTACCAGTTTTATCCGGGGTCAGTTGTTGGAACACACGATGTCTTCTTCACACTCTGGTCAGCGGCCAGCCAGGGAGGAGGCTTGGTGTTTTATTTACATCACTGTCTCCCGGGCGGCCTCAGCTCCATGATTGCAGCTTAAAATCCTGTGCACGGCCCTGACACATCGCTCCTGCCATCTGGTCACCCTGGCTATGATGAATGACTGTTAATAGAACTTCAGAGGATGGGCGGAGGTGAAAATGACGAACTCCACATCACCCTTGGTACCGATCAGGAGTTTTGCAGAAATTGGAAAAATGTTTGCATGCCTTGGATACACTCTTCAGTTCTGCCTGGATTTCTCTGTTGTCTGGGTCCTGCCGGGCTCTGGCGTCAGTGTGTCAGGGGTCTGATCTTGGGTCTTCAGCCAACATACCTTCTCTCTCTAATTCTGTCTTCCTCTTCATTGTAATATGACTTCTCCATGGGGTTGCACTAATGTTGGATGATATAGGTAACATGCTTGACCTTGTTGCTATAGAGTAGTGAGAACTGGGAAATGTTCATTCTTATGTTTAGTAGCATTACATAACCTGCCCCACATACGCAGCGTGGAACTCTGGTGGCATAGCGATTTCCCGTGAGTTGGGCTGTTCACTGCAAGGTCCGTTTCGAAACTACCAGCCGCTCCTCGGGAGGAGACAGGGCTTTCTACTCCCATAAAGTGTATGTCTCTGAAAACCACAGGGGGCAGTTATACCCTGTCCTGTAGACCCACTAGGAGTCGGGATGGACTCAGTGGCAGTGAGTTGAGTTGAGTTCAATTAAGGTTAAGCAGTTGGCGACTAACTGAGCGATCAGGGTCTGAATCTCCCAGCTGCTCTGAGGAGGACATTGTAGCACTCACTTCTGTTAAGGTGACAATTTTGCCGACACTATGCAGTGGTTCTCAACCTTCCTAATGCCATGGCCCTTTAATACAGTTCCTCATGTTTTGGTGACCCCCCAACCATAAAATTATTTTTGTTGCTACTTCATAACTTTAATTTTGCTACTGCTATGAATTGAGTGACCCCTGTGAAAGGGTTGCTTGACCCCCAAAAGGGGTCACGACCCACAGGTTGAGAGCCACTGCAATAGACCAATCCTACTTTGTCCTTTTAGGTCACTATGGGTCCAAATTGACTCAATGGCAGTGGGATTTTTTTCTTCTCTTTCTATTGGTTTGTTAGGGTTTATAATCAAGGAGTTGGTATCCTTTGTGCAGATGTTATAGCACTCAGCTACCAATTGAAAGTCAGTTGATTTAAATTCACACTGAGGAACCTCAGCAAAAAGGCTTGACCGCCTGCATCCCAAAGATCAACCTTGAAGACACTTGGGAAGTGATTCTTCTCTGACATCCGTGGGGTTGTCCTGAGTGTGAGTCAGCTCCATAGCAACTGTTTCCAAGCCAAGTGTGCAAGTGGGAATTCATGCCTTCACCCCCAGCAACAGGCCCAGTTCCTCCTGTCCCATTCTTCTGCTCACCACGGGGACCTTGGCCGCAGAACGTCAGCCAGTCCAGGAGCAAACAGTCTCGTCTTTTCCAGATTCTTCCCTCTCCTGTTCTTCCCCTTTCCGTCCTTTCTCATCCCCTCAGGACCGAGCTATTGGTGAGACAGTGCAGGGGGTGGAAATCAGGCATTCACGGGCAACAGTGGTTCCTTGGTGTGCTGAGTTCATTCCAACAGAGAGAAACGTTTACCAAACCAAGCTCTCTGCCACTGAGTTAAGTCTGATTCATAGCGACCCTTTAGTATAGGGTAGAACTGTCCCTGTGGGTTTCTGAGACGTAACTCTCTACAGGACTGTAACTCTTTACAGGAGTAGAAAGCTGCTGCTGGTTTCAAACTCCCAACCTTGTAGCTAGCAACCCAGCGTGCAATCACTATGCCACCAAGACTCCTAGTGCAACCCTGCAGAACTGAGTAGAACTGCCTTTTATGGTTTCCAGCTATCATCTTTATGGGAGCAGACTGCCAAACCTTTCTCCCGCAAATCTGCTGAGGGGGTTGCACTGCGGACCTTAGGTTCATGGTCAAGGGCTTAAGCACTGGCACCACCAGGATTCCTTGAATAATGGTTATCAGACAATATCCAATCTGCCCTTTAAGGAAGTTCCAGGGGCTAGCGGGAGCTCCCAAGCACCACAGACTCTCCTCCCAGGGCCTGGTGTCCTGCTTTGTGCTGTGTGCTCTACTGGGGTAGTTGAAGAAGACCCGGAAAGTTTCTCAGAAGGTCAATGCAGTACGAAGTCAAGGAGAAGACTCACTGGTGGGGGAGGTGGCAACTCAGGGTCCATGTGATTCACATCCACGACAGAACCTCTGGTTTTCCCAAGTGATAGCCAGAGGCTGCTAATGGCCACCACAAAATTTGAACACTGAATTGGCACTGTCATTTATCACTGGACTGCTATCCAAGAAGTGTGGTTGTTTGAAGCCAGTAGCCACTGGAAAGGATCATAAAGATTATAGCTTTGGAAACCCTATGGGACAGTTCTACTTCGCTCTGCAAGGTTGTCAGAAGTTGGAATTGACTTGATGGCGAGGGGTTTGGGTGGATTTATACTCGGGTTGGTCCGAGGTTCCTATAGCCACAACAGCTTCTGATGTACCAATATTCTAGGCCACGGCTGGAGCGCCAAAGTGGTAGGGTTTTCACTCAGTACAAGCAGCTGCAATGGCATGCGACCCCCATCTTGAAGCCCAACCATGGCAGCGCATTGTACTTCCATGGAGTGGCTCGCTCCAAAATCAGCATAGGGGTGTAGTTGAAACCTATCCCTCTGTAGCTGCCCCCACCCCTGCAGGCACAGACCAGGGAGCAGTAGTGCCAGGAAGGGGTATGGGCAGAATGCCCACCCTGCACACTAGGAACCTCAGCGTCACCATTGTTGTTAATCTCTATTGAGTCAAGTAGGCCCTGGTGCCTCCTGTGTGCAGAGTAGAGCTGTACTCCACAAGGTTTTCAAAGGTGTGACTTTTCCAAGCAAAGCTCTAGACTTGTCTTCCAAGAGCCTCTGAGTGAGCTAGAACTGCCAACCTTCTAGCTAATCGTTGACTGTTCACCCATTTGCACCACCCAGGGCCACTGTGCACACCTGAACACTCTCTGCTTTGAGGCTGGTGTAATGTTTCCTTTTGACCTGAATAGCCCTGGCAAATTAAAAATCTGGGAAGGTGTGTGTCAGGGTTGTGTCCTATAACCATACTTATTCCACATTTATTCTGAGAAAATCATCAGAGACGCTGGCTTATATGAAGAAGAATGTGGTGCCAGGATTGGAAGCAAGCTTATTCACAACCTGTGGTATGCAGAGGACACAACCCGCTTGTTCAAAGGGAGGAAAACTTGAAGCACTTGCTGGTCAGCATTAAGGGCTGTAGCCTTCGATATGGATTGCTGAGGAAATCCAAAATCCTCAACATAAAGAAAACCCAAATCCTCCCAACTGGCTCAATAGATAACATTATGATAAACGGAGAAAAGATTGAAATTGTCAAGGATTTCATCTTGCTTGGATCCCCAGTCAAGGCTCATGGAAGCAGGAGCCAAAAGATCAAACAACACATTGCCTCGGGTAAATCTGCCGCACAGGACCTCTTTAAGAATGCTGAAAAGAGAAGGTGTTACTTTGAGGACTGAGATGTGCTGAACTCAATCCATTGTATTTTCAAGTGCCTCATAGACATGAGACAGTTGGATATTGAATACGGAAGACTGAAGAACAATCGAGGTATTTGGAAAGTACCATGCATGGCCCAAAGAACAAAGAAGTCTGTCTTGGAAGACGTACAGTCAGAATGTTTCTAAGAGGCAAGGATGGTGAAGCTCTGTCTCATGGACTTTGGGCATGTTCTCAGGAGAGACCAGTCCCTGGAGAAAGACATCATGCTCGGCAGAGCAGAGGGTCAGTGACCAAGAGGAAGGCCTTCAGTGAGATGGATTGACACAGTAGCTGCGACAATGGACTCGTGCAGAAGACCACTCGTGAGGGTGGTGCAGGACCAGGCAGTGGTTTGTTTGTTTTCTGGTGCGTTGGGTCAGCTCCGGATCATAACTATCTGTGGATAATTTATGGCTAACTCAATAAGTATTGCTACAGAAATACTTAAATAAAATGATCAAAATGTGAAGTTATTTCTTTTCACCACATCCTCTATCTAGGTCTTTATACTTCTGAAGGTGCTGTTTCCAGCTCTCTAACCCGTGCAAGCCAGGGACCGGCAACGTGTGCCTTTCCCCATGCTCTCAGTTTGGGGAACAGAAAGATGCCTGCAGGGTCAAGATCAGAGAGTTTCCAATATATTCTTACAGGATGGCCCTTGTTACCATCAAAGACTGAGCAGGTGCATTGCCATAATTAAATTTTCCACAGTGCAACCTTTTGGGCCTTTTCTCCAAAACGCTGCTGTTTTTAATTCTCTTAAAATGTATTCGTGGGCTGCCACCGTGGCCCCGAGGGGAGAGGAGGATGTCTGCAGCTTGGCCGAGCAGGTAAAGATGGCCACCCAGTCATGCCCCAGTGCACCAACCGGTTCCGGTTGCAAGTCAATCCTGTCCCTGTGGTTACATATTTATTAGCAGAAAACTTTTAAATGCAAGACCCTCAGAGAAAGCATCACCTTCTCCAGAAAGCAAGCATGAGGCCAACAGAAGAGGAACAGAGAGCTTCAGGCAGGAGGACAGGTTCTGCGGTAAATAAGGGTTTAGGACGCAGAAAGACGTCTGGAAGTCACAGCCACTCGGATCGCCCCAGATGAGGAAGAGGAAGACCTCAAAGTGCAGCCGCCAGGAAACACCAGGAAGAAAGGGAAGCACAGGAGGAGGAAACGTTAACCTCGCTGCAGGAAAGGCTGTCGTCTTTCAGTTGCCTCAGCAGAAGTAAATAGGAAAATTACCCATCAAAGACTTACTCTCAGATCATTCTTTGCACAATCTGTTGAAGCTTCCTTCAGGATGACATCACCAAAATTCAAACACTTACGGACTCTCAGGAGCATTCCGAATGCATCAATACGGGCCATTGATTGTTTTTTCCTCTATTGATCCCTTGTGCCACATATTGGAAACAAAATTCTAGACTCGAACTGTTCTGGAATTTCCTTGTTTACTAAGGAGCATTGTCTGTGTTTTGTGTTTGTATTTACTTTTTTGAAAAAATGGTGAATGGATGTTAAAGGTAAGGGGCTCAGGGTGGGATTGGAGGGACGAAAAATAAATAAAATACTTGTAATTTTCCAACTAAACAAGCAACAATAAAAAAAATGTATTCATGGTCAGCTCCTGTGAGTGCCCTGGTTCCTTGCAAAGATCATATCAAGATCCCCCTCTCCTCCCAACACACACACACACACACACTGCTGTCCTTAAAAAGAGTGGTGATACTGAGAGAGTGGAGGGAAAGTGGGGTAGAAAAGGGGAACCGATCTGCATATAACTTCCTCCCAGGGGGACAAACAACAGAAAAGTGGGTGAAGGGCGACATCAGACTGTGTAAGATATGATAAAATAATAATAATTTATAAATTATCAAGGATTCATGAGGGGGAGGGAGGGGGAAGATGAGGAGCTGATACCAGGGACTCAAGTAGAAAGCAAATGTTTTGAGAATGATGAGGGCAACAAATGTACAAATGTGCCTGACACAGTGGCTGTATGAATGGATTTTGATAAGAGTTGTATGAGCCCCCAATAAAATGATTGGGAAAAAAAACTGATTGCCATACCTTCCGATCTGACCTCCCAGCCTGACATTGAACTGTCTCAGCGGTTCTCCTCAGAAGCTACTCTCTTGATTCTGGACCACGCTGGAAGGCACCCTAACGAGACCATTGCAAGGACGTTCCTCAGAGAACTTGTTGCAGAGATACGTTTAGACACGTTTTGTGCATGTATAAGCTGGGACCAACACATGTTTCTTAGCCTCGCTCAGGCAGGAGAGCCTTCACAAGGGGCACGTGGCGGCCATCTGAGCTGTCCTTCCGTTTGACAGGCTCTCTCCTCTCTTGTGTAGCTTCGGCATGGTCCACGATGGGGAAGGGAACGTGTGCAAGAAGTCTGAGGGCAACATCATGTCGCCTACGCTGGCCGGGCGCAATGGCGTCTTCTCCTGGTCGCCATGCAGTCGCCAGTATCTGCGCAAATTTCTCAGGTAAGGGGTCCCAGGGGCAGTCGCTCTGCTCTCCCTGGCTCAATTCCTGGGGGCCTGGTCATGCTGACAGCACAGCCCTCCACCCACTCAAGTGTGAAATCCAAAGGCCACTCCTGTTTCAAGGTGGCTGCTAGAAGCTTCCAGAGAGTATCAAGGCCTTCTGACCAAATCCAAGCTGCTTGACCGTTAGACTCAAAGAAGTCAATGGGACATTTATTTGTACCTTTGTCATCAACATCAGTTTTTCCCCCAATTGTCATTTCTTTAAAAACACAGCCTCATCCACTCACCTGGGAAATGAAATGTGTAGACATCTGTGTAAACCCACTGCTTTCCAGTTGATTCAGACTCAAAATGTTACTCTAGGTCAGTGTCGAACTGCTGAGAATGTACAGCTTTAGGAAGCAGACTGCCTCATCCTTCGGCCATTGAGTGCCTGTTGGGTTTGAACCACCAACCTTTCAGTTAGCAGCTGATGCGTAATGACATCTGTGGACCTGTGCTAATGTAGAGCCCACTTTTTTTTTCTTCCCAAAATGCATTTGTTAGTTGATGGAAAACTTGACTGGAAGCTTCCAGATTCTAAAATACTAGCATTTGAATATTTTTAGAAAAGTGTATTTTACAATGAAATCATTTCATGCATGGAACATTGGGGGGAAAGGGTTGGCCCCTGAAGAGGAAAGAATCCGTATATTTTAAATATATAAGAAAAAAATGAAGGCCTTTCCTCACCCTTCCGACCTGGACCTGACCTCACGTCCATGGCTCAACTTTCAGGCAAACGAAAGGCCAATAAGGGACGAGTCACTGTTGTCCTTAGTGGCAGGAGCCGGCTCCGACTCAGAGGCCTCCTCTGCACCACAGGACAAACCACGGCACGGTCCTGTGCCATCCTCACTATTGTTGTTACCTTTGAGCCCATGTTGCAGCCACTGTGCCAAGTAATCTCCTTAAGGGTCTTCTTCTCTCTCACCGCCCCTCTACTTTTCCAAGCACGGCGTCCTTCTCCAGGGACTGGTCTCTCCTGATAGCAGGTGAAAAGTTTGGGAGCAAGAACACCAGGGCAATGGGCACTCTTTGGAATAGTCAGCGCCTTGAGATCCCAAGACTCGATGTATTCAAGGACAAAAAGGGAAATACAGGCAGTGAAATAAATGGTGCTCCATTGTGGGGCTTGACATCAATTAGATGAAGCAAAAGGTGTATGAGTTGTTGACTGGAAACGGATTCGGTCTGTAAACCTCGCCCGATTCACAGTAAAAAGTTATCACAAAGAAAGAAGGACATCTCCCTAGATCAGTTAGTCCAGCAGGCGATCCCCCCCAAATCAGAGTGGCTTTGAGTTTAACTGCTGACACATCTTAAACCAGAGCTCGGTTTCTGACCTATCTCACGTTTACCATGGCACAGTGGAGGCTCTACTCCGTGCAGTCATTCAGGGACCTAGGGACCTGTCCCCCACGGTCTTCCCTGTGCTGGCACCCAGTCCTCCCTTGTGGTCAGCTGACCCTGGGGAAACAGAGTGAGCACCAGCCGGGTAGTGTTCCTGGAGGGAGTCTCTGTGAGCAGTTCCCAAGGGTGCAGGGGCATGCTGTCTGCCCGTGATCTGGAGGAAAAGACAAGAGGCCCATTGGGGAGGAGAAGGGTGACTGTGCCACCTCCCTACACCCAAGTCATGTCACAGGTGAAGTGGTGGAGCTCCGAGTGGATGGGGGAGTGGGGGCCAACCAGCTAGAGGCAAAACTCAGAGCAGAACCCACATGACCACTGTCCTCTGATCCAAGGACAATACGTTCAGCCACAGAGGAAAGCAGCAGGCACGTCACACGATGGTTCTTATGAGCTGAGGGGTAAATCCTGACTCGCTGTGACGCTGGGCACCAGAACAGGACTGTCCCACAGGGTTTCCAAGGACAGGATCAGGTCACTACCTTTTTCTCCCTGGAAGCGGGTCTTGGCTTAGAACTGCTGACCTTCTTGTTAGTAACCAAATGTTTTAACCACGATGCCACCAGGACGCTTTCACTACCTGGTCTGTGACAGAGGGTGCTTAGTTTAGGAAGCAGCTGATCTATCCCTGAAGCGGACTAAACAAGGAAAGCCCACACCGATGGAGTGTTTAAGGAGGCTTCAAAGAAGTTGTGGGGAATATGTTATGACGTTTTCATTCCATATTTCCACGGACATCTCTGTGCTCCCTCATATGAATGCACCCACATGCCTGGGCACAAGAGTGAATAGGTTGGGCTGGAACTGCGTTGATTCTTCAACATTCTCCCTTGTTCCTTGGTGCCCAGATGGCTGCATCTGGCACAGACTATGAGCTGGCATTCTTGTTGCTCCTGCAATATGACTAGCAAGACGCGTCAATGCCTACTTTTCTCATTTGGGGACAAACTGCAGCAGCCATGGAGATGATTCTGGCACTTGATGACCCCAGGTGTGTTAGAGTAGAGCTGACCCCAGTGGAAGTAGGCTGCCAGGCCTTGCTGATTACTTGTTCTTGTTGTCAGGGGCCATTGAGTCTGCTCTGACCCACAGCGACCCCGTGCACAGCAGAATGAGACACTGCCCTGTCCAGCACCAGCCTCACCCTTGTGCCTCATCCATGGTGTCCATCCATCTCATCGAGGGCCTCCCTCTTCCCATGCCCCTCTACTTTACCAAGCAGGATGCCCTTCTCTGGGGACTGGTCTCTCCTGACAACATGTGCAAAGACTGTGAGATGAAGTCTTGCCATCCTGGCCTCTAAGGAGCCGCCCGGCCTTACTTCCTCTGCAAAGGATTCAAACCTCCATCCTTTCGGATGGTTAGCAGCCAGGCATGATAACCATTTGCACCACCCAAGGATGCTATCTGCTGTATGTTCAAGTACCTTTTTTTATTACTCTCTAGGGAAAACTATAAAGGAGCCCTGGTGGCACTGTGGATTAGCTGTTGGGTTGCTAACCACAAAGTCCAGGGTCCAAAGGCACCAGCCACCCTGTGGGGCAAAGATGAGGCTGTCTGCTCCCTTCAGGAATTACAGCCTCAGAAACCCTGTCTCAAGTCGCTGTGAGTTGGAATCAACTTGATGGCACCAGCTACCATGCAGATGTATGTAGATGATCTATACAAATGATGTCATTTGAGAGCATTTATAAGTATTAACATGAGAAAGAAATCAGTGGCTGAGAGAATCTCAGTGAGTAATGGATGCACACCTGCACGCCCCCCACCCCCCACCCCGCCAGTCCTCCCTGACCCTTCTCTTCCACACACACAAGAACAAAGAGCTTGCCCTTCTCCCCTCTTGCATGACATGATTCTGACCAGCGAAAACGTGCCCGCCATGGAGATGCAGCCCCATGGTTCTTGAGTTTGGTGGGCTGAGCCGTCCATGGGGAAACATTCATACTGACAGCTCCCCCCGCCTCCCCAAGAAGGTTCCAGGTTAGCAGGACAGTGAGCTTCCTTCCACGTCTCAGCAACTTACATGCTCTGTTCCTGTGGGCAAAACTGAGAGTGAGCTATTCCGCCCATGAGACGAAGACGAGGTACAGGATCCCTGCTGTATGTGTAGCCACCCATCCGTGTGCAACTGGCCTCTGGCTGGTTTCGAGGTGTGTTCCCACATAGGATTCGTCTTTTGTTGCTAATGGTTATCTTTACTTCCAGTCGAAAAATTAAACGCTGGCACCATTCGAACCGTACAGTTTCGAGAACCTAGTTGGAGCAGGATTCTACTGGCGTGGTTTGTCAGCTTCTTTTCCCATTTGAAGTCCCGGCGTGGGACGGATGATGCACACACTCAGCAGCTAGAACTAAGATAAAAAGGCTGGACGTGAGCTTCCCAGAGGCAGCTCGCCAGCAAAGCCTGGGGACCAGCTGCTGAAAGACAGCCAGTGAAAGCGCTCGGCAGCATCTTCCTACCCAGGCGGTCACCCACCGACTTCCAAACACCAGCTCATTCCCATGGGGCCATGCCGACTCCTTGCGAGTCCAGAGTCAGAGATCTTACCGCCCAAAGGACCATGTCTTTTCCCCCTGTTTTCGGCTCCCAGAATGAATGAGCCTTTGGTGGGCAAGATCTGGTAGCTCTGTTAGGGGTTAGGGGAAGATCCTGGACAGGATGGATGGACACAGGGGTTGCAACCGGGGACTCCTCGCAGGGACAATTGTGAGGAGCGTGCAGGGGCAGGCAGGGTGTGGTCTCTTGTGCATAGGGTCCCTGTGAGCTACAGCCAACTTGTTGGAACTTCACAACAACCACACATGACAAGGTGATGCCCCTGGGGGTTTTAGAGACTGTAACTCTTTACAGGAGTGGAAGGCCTCATCTCTCTCCCACAGATAGTGAAGAGCATGGTTCTTAAGAATCTAGAATGGTAATCCCCTTTCCTTCGATGACAATGGGGCCACTGCAGGCCCCCTGGAGGCATGCTCGCTAGTTGTGTGTTAATCGTTGGTCATCAAACCCTTCTGTATTAATTCCAGAGTGAAACTTTATTTCCACGGATTTTACTCATCTTCTTGGCTTTGTGTCCCTCAGAAATAGAATATCTATTCGATACTATAAACCAGCATGCAAGGAATCATACAAAATCCCTATTGCACACAGACATTATGTTAAAAGACTCTATGTCTCTTGTTTCTGTTCTTCGAAAGACAATGCCAATAGGACCGTACAGCCAGCAGTGAGACATCGAGGTGTACAGTAATGAGTGAATATGTGACTGGTTTCTATTTAGAAATAAACTCCCCAAGAGAGTCTTTCCTTGTCAAAGTCATGATCCGAGTTCATTTGGTTGGGAAGACGTCAGCCGCATTTTTCATTGGTACCAGGAAGCCCAAGCTCCCTGACAGGTTGGCTGGCTGCCTGATTGCTCCGTGACCAGGGCACTGTGATGTTCCCACAGTGACAGCGGTTGGACAGGATCCCGCAATGAGCACAGCTGAGTGACCCGCATTGAAGATGAGGCTGTTCTCTTTCATGAGTGGGCTGGCGTTTGGCACATAGAAAAAAACACATATGCAAGAGACTCATTTGGGCTGAAGCTGTCTGAGCGGCTTGTCTCCTTCTTCCTGACCTTGTGAAAGACAGATGTTTAACCAGAGGAGATTCCCCCACAGGGTCCATAAAGCTGTGTCATTTCCCAACCACAGACAGATCTCGTCACTGCGACTCATGTCTGTGTCTGGGAGGCCGGGGTAAATTCTAGATGAGTGTTTAAAATGGCATGGCAACGAGGGCTCATCATTAATTTCCTATTTTAAAAACCGGAATCCCGACCACTGGTCAGTGAATGTGTTGACTCTCTAATCATGTGAATCTACATTAAACATAACCAAAAATCCCTTTGCTGGCCAGTCAATTCTGACTCACGATGACCCCGCCGGTCAGAGAGCAGGGAGTTCGTGGCTGTGATCTTTATGAATGCAAATCCTCAGCTTTTCTTCCGAAATGTCACTAGGGAGGGTGGGTGGTGTCACACTGCTAACCTTCAGATGAGCCTTCAAGAGCAAACCATTTGCACAACCAAGAGACCTTCAGTTTACATCTCACTACCTACTGCCTTCAACTGCCTTCAAGTTGATTCTGACTCATAGCAACCCTGTAGGACAGAGTAGAACTGCCCTGTAGAGTGTCGGAGGCTCTAAGTCTTTAAGGAAGAAGAGTGTCCCTTGATATAAGGAGGGGGAGATTCCCGTTCAAGAACATCGGACCTTGTCTCTCACTGCCATTCTAACTCATAGCAAGACACAGTGGAGCTGTCCCTCTGGGTTTTCTGAAACTATAACTCTTTGCAGGAGTAGAAAGCCTCATCTCTCTCCTGCAGCCTGGCTTGTGCTTTTGAACTGATGACCTCAAGGTTAGTAGCCCAACGTGTAAGTCACTATGCCACCAGGGCTCCGCTGGAAGAGACCAGTTCTTGGAAAGGGGTGACAGGCTGGATGAAGTACAGGGTTTGCAACAAGGAGGAGGAGCCTCAAGGAGACAGATTAACGCAAGACAGTGGTTGCAACAATGGGCTCAAACACAGCACAGGACCAGGCAGGGTTGTTCTGTGGTACAGATGGGTGTTGGATGCGAGCTGATGGGATGTCAGCCCCATCCACACAACAAGGACTCCTTTCTACTTTACTCCTTCTCTCACACCCGTAGAAGCATCTGCTAGATGCCACGGAGAACACCGGAGTTCAAAGCAGAAGTCTCCTTTGCATTAAGTTTTAAGGTTGAGTAATCAACAAATTGCACAGACACAAATTAAAAGAAAAAAAATCCTGAACCAATGAAGAAGTTTGAGGATCTGGAGCCCTACTGGTGTAATGGGTTATAAGTTGGACTATTAACCACAGGTCAGCTGTTCGAAACCACTAGTTTCTCTGGAGGATAAAGATAAGACTTTCTTCTCCCGTAAGGATTTACAGACTTAGAAATGTAAATAAGCAGTAGCTTCACTACAATTTAGAATTAACTAGATGACGACGAATGAGTTTGAGTGTGAATCAACCAACGTAATTGATTTCCTAGTTTTCTGCCCACAGGAGAGGAATATGGTTGCCAACCCCAGCTAAATCTTAGAGAGGTCATCTATCTAAACAACAGAAGTTCCTTGAGATTCATCAGAAGGAGGTGTGGAGCGTTCCAACATTGCTGACTCATCTGGAGTTAAAGCAATCCTTTTTGTTGGTATCAATAATATGTTTAATCATTGCTTTCTACTTAGAAACATGGTCCTCTAGATAAGCTGTCTAGTAAGCATCTGCAGTGAACCAGGCACTGCTCTTAACACTTAACTGAATCATCTGATTGAATCTACCCCTCGCAGTTTGCTTGCTAACACTTTCGGAGCTCCTTGCATGCATGCAGCTTCACCCCATCTGGAGGCCCAGGCAGCACCGTCCTGCATCGTTGCTGAGCATGGAAGTTAACTGAGAGGATGTGCTGAGATGCACTCTGGTGGCATTTTGCTGATGTGCTGTGCTGCTTTCTGAAATGAAGGCTCATGGGCTTCGAGGCAGTAGTGTCTGGGTGTTTCTTAGAGGCTTGAGAGGCAGTGCCAGGCCCAGTCAAGGTGGATAACTACCTAGGGCATAGTTTCAGGCATGGAAGACCAAAACTGCCAATTATTTATTGTGATCATAGCTTAATTGGCTTATGAAATCTGTAGAGTGATTTAGCTGTTATCTGCAGACATAAAAATTATGAAGCAGTTGCTTGAAAAGAACGAAGGAGAAAATACATGCCGCAGAAAATCCCTGGTAGGAAACAGGACTCTCTGTTTATGGGGGAGGGACCCTTAATTGTTCTTAAACCACCTACTAGTGAGTTGTAGAGGCCCCCTGAGAGCTGTTAGCACGAACTGCCAGAACAAGTAAATCTGTCTTGGAAGAAGCACAGCCAGAATGATCCTTGGAAAGGAGATGCTGAGACTCCATCTCGCCTTCTTCAGATGTCTCATCAGAAGGCTGTAGTCCTTGGAGAAGGGCTTCCGCGTCGAGGGGGGACCCTGGAGGAGTTGGATTGACGGGTTGGCTGCATCAGTAGACTGAAGCATAAGAGTGATGATGTGGATGGGGTGGGGCAGGGCAGCGTGCCCTTCTGTTGGACACAGGGCTGCTCGGAGTGGGACCGAACGAAAAACACCCCAACAGTACGACAGTGTTTATGTAACCACCAGCTTCAGGTCAGTAGCCGTAACCCACTCCGTCACACCTGGACAGAAGGGCTGGTGACATACTTCTGTACATATTACCGCCTAGAAAAGCCCATGGCGTCGTTCTACGACGAATCCCAGTCGACTCAGTGACAGCAGGCTGAGTGCTGTCTGGGCAGTGGGCTGTCCCAGAGTTCATCTCCTGCCTGACTTGTGAGTCAAGCCAGACATTGGCCTGAGTGTTGTTAACCAGCCCCGGTGATGCTGTGGGTTAGGAGTTGGGCTTCTGACAGCAAGATTGGTAGTTCAAGCCCACCAGTCACTCTGGAAGTTGAGGATGTCTGTAAAGGTTTAGAGTGTTGAAAACCCAGATGCTTTTCTGGTTGATAGAGCGTTGTTGCTGAACAATGTTGCATGAGAAACCTCTAGAAGCCAGGAGCCAGCTTCCTGCAGCTAGCAAGGAAGGAAGGGAGGGAGGGGGAAAAGCAACATTCCATCTTTGAAATAGATTGGCTTTGTTTTGACTAGTACGATGCCCGCTTCCATCTTTTGATTGTCCCCGGCCAGCAGCGTGCGTTCCAGGTGTGTGTAATCGGAGCCGCACGCGTGGAACATCTGGCCGTCATTACGCATCTCCGCTTCTCTCGTGGTAAGTCGGAGAGCTCTAAGGAAGCACAGAGATCCTTCCTGGAAGAGGTCAAAACGTGGACCTAAGGAAGGTGACTGCTTCTCAGGACAGTGCACAAGGACACGAGGGCCGCGGCGCCGCACGCCCTTGCGGACGCTGTGGGCCCTCACTAGCCGCCCTTGCCCCTGTGTTTCAGCACCGCGCAGGCTGTCTGCCTGGCCGACCAGCCCAGGGCCGGGAAGGAGTACAAGTATCCAGAGAAGCTGCCCGGAGAGCTCTACGACGCGAACACGCAGTGCAAGTGGCAGTTTGGGGAGAAAGCCAAACTCTGCCTGCTGGATTTTAAGAAGGCAAGTGGTCCTTGGCAATGGCCCCGTGAAACATGATTCATAAAACCGTTTTCTCCAGTGTAACTGACACCGGTGCATTCCTCATCTATTGGGTGCCTACCAAGTGTCAGGTCCTGTGTGTCGGCTCGTCCTGGATAACAGGAAACACATGTTGCCCTGGCAAAGGCCGGGCCACGGTTGCTGTGTGGGTATCCGTTTCATTGGCGCACTGACGCAGCCTGATAAATGGGACGCTTCTCTCAGCTTCCTCGCATGGCAGCTTAGCATAACTGGTGCTCGCTAGCCTTTGGTAAATTCATAAGCGTGTTGTGATGTTGCATTTTGTTCAAATCAGGTTCAGAAAATCAATCGTGTTCCCCCTCCATGCTCTCCCCACCCCCTCCAGCCATATGACCATAATTTAGGCTAAGCCTGCAGCCTGTCAAAGGCTTCTCATGATTGAATCCCTCAAATAACTTCTTGAGAGGGTGGAGTAAGTCCCCGGGTGTCAAATGTCTGACTTCATGACAACTGCTAATTGCCCTGCGATGTTAGGTGAACCTGCCTTCCTTTGAAACAGCTGGGCCAACTTTACGTCAAAGCAACGTCTTCGCAGCCACCTTCCCTTGCTGCGTTTACAGCTTTTACATCCCTGAAGAGAGCCCATGCCCTTGCTGGCACCCGAATCGGGCTACAGGACAACTGCTTGCGTGCACCTGGTCTGACTTCCCCGCAAAATCAACGTGAAACCACGTGGTAGAACCGAGCAACGGGTCTCACTTGTGACCTGGGTCAGCCTGTCATTTCTCACAGGGGCACCAGCCACTCGTGAGGCCTGGGGTTCCCCAGCAGCTTAGTGCCTAACCCAGACACGTCCCCTGCTGCCAGACCGGGGAAGCCGAGAATTAGGGACTTGCTCTGGCTGAACCACAAAAGACAGTGATTCATAAATTAAATAAGAGCAACCCTGCTCCGGGTTTCATTGATGCTGGTATGGCATGAAGTCAAGAGGCAACAAGAGAAAAAGAAGAACAGCATATGGTCCTCCCGAGACCTCGGAAGGTTTCACAGTGCAGTGGGAGTCTCACAACCTCTGTCTGACGTGCTCATCTCCTTTCTTCCCAGCCCAAGTGGAGCAGACCAAGTAGGGTCCTGTGCCAGCACTGGATTCTTCTCAGCTGATAATTGCAGTGTGGAGCAAGACCAGAAATCAGGGAGCCTCCACTCAGATCCTTCATGTACTCTTTCCCGAGGACAGATGCTGTGGAGTCACCCAGACGTTTCTTTGAATGTTATTCGTCTACTAGGAGAAAGAATCGCTGAACCGATACATTGGAATTGTGGCGCTGAAAAAGAGTATTGAAAGTGCTGAGGGCTGCCCGAAGAAACCGAACATCTGACTTGGAAGGACGGGCAGAGTGCTCTTTAGAGGCGAGGATGGCGAGACTCCGTCTCACATACTTTGGGCATGTGGTCAGGAGTGACCAGTCCCTGGAGAAGGGCATCATGCTTGGTAAAGTAGAAGGGCAACAAGAAGAGGAAGGCCCTCAACAAGACAGAGTGACCCCGTGGCTGCAGCAGTGGGTTCAGACTTGTGAGGGCAGTGCACACCATGCTTCCTTCTGTCGCACTATGGCTCAGAACCTACTCCACAGCACCTAACAGCGACAGGGCAAAGGGGCATAAAGTGCATGTTGGCGTTTCAGACATGCAGTTGCTGGGTGACACAGGTGCACATTATATCACTGTGTTAGTCTGGGTACGTTAGAG
>NW_022111373.1:147300702-147317702 GCF_000313985.2 Echinops telfairi
ATGGTACCTTAATGCCAGGCAGCTGCGGCGATGAGCTAGAACGTAGCAACGGGGAGGATGGCGCAAGGCTGGAAGGTGTCTGCTCGTGTTGCCCACCCAGTCACTATGAGTCAGAACCAACTGGACAGCACCGAACAACAAAGACACGTGCCAGGGGCAGAGGGCAGGGGTGGTCAGTAGCCAGCTCCTTGCCTTCCACATAAGAAACCCAGTTTCAATGCCCAACCAATGAACCCCAGGTGCAGTCTGCTGCCCACTGCAGTGAAGACTTGGGTGTTCATAGGATGCTGAAGAGGTTTCCACCGGAAGATAGACTAGGACGAAAGTTCTGGCCATCTGCTTCCAAAAATCAACCAATGAAAACCCTCTGGATTTTAAGCACCCAATTCCCACCCTTCGCTGGGATTGCTACAGGACTGGGCAACATCTTGTTCTCTTGTGCATGGGGTCACCGTTAGTCAGAGTCAACAATGCGCCTGTGGGAGATGAAACTCCAGCTCCCTGCCATGGAGTCGATGCCAACTCAGGCCCTGCAGGACGAGATAGAGCTGCCTGCGTGAGTTTCCCAGACAGGAACTCTTTATGGGAGTCAGAAGTCTCACCTTTCTTCCTTGCAGCTGCTGCTGGTTTCAAACTGCTGACCTTGCAGTTAGTAGCCCAACTCCGAAACCCTACACAACCAGGACTCCTCTGTGATGGGTACAGATACTGATCGTGGAACGCAGGATGTTATTTTGTTTCTTGCTGCTGAGGAAATATTTATATGCTGGCACCTCATTTATTTAATGTATTGTTGCTGTTAGGTCCCGCTGAGTCCATTCCAACCCACAGCATCTTTATGCACAGCCCAAGAAGACACTGCAGTTTTCAGCCCTCAGTTGCTGCACTCTGCTAGACCAGAATCTTTCATCCTGTGCATGAGCTGCTCATCCTCAGATGAGGGCACCAAGAATCCTTCTGAGGACGTATGTTGCTCCCCGCTCCTCCCACCAAGCACACACCCAGACACGGTCCCTCAGCTTCTCGCTACCCACTGCTGCTCCATTTCCCTAGTGAACTCCCCAGTCTCCTGCTATGATTTCTCCTTTCTCACCCTGTGAAGCAGCTGCTCTCTGCCTACTTCCATTCCCTTCACCTTCACCCTAAACACACACACACACACACACACACACACACACACACACACGCGCGCGCGGGGTCTAGAAAGTTCCACCAGGCAGGAGTCTGGGCAAACGTGGTCCTCCCTTTGGGGGCTTTCCCACTATCTTGGATCATGCGCCTGTGCTGCCTGGGTAAAGAGCTAAAAACGGTTGTTTCTTTTGTATTTTTGGTTGTTGTTGTTTGCGATTTTAATGAACATTTGCAGGGCAAAATAGTTTTTCATTCAACAATTTCTGCACATTTTGCTTCAAGTTATTGATTTCCCTCTCCACAAATGGCAGCGCTGCATGACAGTGAATGTCTTATTGCTCTTCAACCAGTCTCTTCCTGATGGGTCTGGGAAAGAGACAAATGGTGGAAGACACTGACAGTATTCAATTGCGGTGTCTTTAATCAAGGTTCAGTGTTATCGCTATCCTGCTGCATATAAATCAAGTCGCCTCAGAAGCATAAGGTGGTAAAAATCTCACTCCCAGTAGGAGCCAGGTGTGGCATGTACCCTATGGACCCTGAGACAGATCCTCTGCAGTGAACCTCCCTGATCCAGAAAGACAGCCTTGACACCAGAAGAATGACAACAGAGCAGCAGCAGTAGAACCAGAAGCCAGCCATGAGACAGAGAGATGGACTTCCCACCCCACAGAGCTGAGTGCTTTGGGAAAGAGACGGGTTTATGGTCATGAGGTGCCTCTGCTCACTTAGCTCCAGGAAATAGGCTCCCTGAGCAGTGTTCTTGTGCTAAGTGCCTTCCTCTGAAGCTTACGGTGCAATAGGTTGTCCCTCAGATATTTGTTAGCAACCCTAAGGGAACTGCTGGAAAAGAATATTGGAAATACCATGGATGACTAACAGGACAAACCTGTCTGTCTTAGAAGAAGTCATGCCAGAGTGCTCCTTAGAGGCAAGGATGACAAGGCTTCATTTTATATACTTTGGACATGTTGTCAGAAGAGACCAGTCCCTGGAGAAAGACACCACGCTTGGTGAAGTTAGGGGCAGTGAAACAGAGGAAGGCCCTCAAGGAGATGGATCGACACAGTGGCTACCACAATGAGCTCAAGCATGGAAATGTTGGTGAGGATGGCACAGGACCACACCGGGTTTCCTTCTATTGAGCAGAGGGTTGGAACTGACTTGATAGTACCTAACAACAACAACTGATGCCAGAAAATTCAAAAAGTAGATTGAAGGGCTACATAGAGTTATGAAACTAAAAAGAATTGATCAAGATGCAACCATTTGAAAAGATAGCATCTAATCAAGAACCAGTAGTACTGAAGGAAGACATCCAAGTTGCTCCTAAGACTTTAACAAAAAAGCTCCAGAAACTGACAAAATAACAAATGAACTATTTCAACAAGCTGCTTTACGTCTTGGAGGCACTCACTAGTCTATACAGAGGAATTGGGAAGACAGTTACCTGAACATCTGACTGGAAGAGATTTGTGTTTATGACCATTGCAAAGAAAGATACTCCAACAGAGTGTGGAAATTTTTGCATGGTATAAAAGTAAACAAATGTTGCTGAAGATAATTCAACATTGGCGGCAGCAGGACCTTGACAGGGGGCTGCCAGAAATTCAAGCTGGATTCAGAAGAGGACACGGCATGAGGGATATGATTACTGATGTCAGATCATTCTTGACTGAAAGCAAAGAATGTCTACTTGGGTTTTACTGACTATACAAAGGCATTTGATGTTTTAAATCATAACAAACTATCCAGAGTTCATGTGGACTTGACCATGGAATGAGAGGCAGGTATTCCAACAGAAAAGGGGGACAGGAATGGCAACACTTTGTCTCACATGCTTTGGACATGTTCTTAGCAGAGACGGACATGTCCCTCAAGAAAGATCCCATGCTTGGTGCAGTGGAGGGACAGCTAAAAAGAGGAAGGGGAATTGACACAGGGGCTCCAACAATGGCTCCAACATAAGAATGAGTGTGAGGACCGCGCAGGATCGGGCGGTGTCTGGTGGTGTTGCACAAAAGGTCACTATGCGTCAGAACCAACTTGATGGCCCCTACCAACAACAGCAAGCACAGCCGGAGAGACTGGTTCCTGTGAAAAGACCTCACTCGGTCAAGCAGGAGAGGACGACCCCGATGAGATGAACTGACACGGTGTTTGCAGAAATGGTCTCAGACCTAACAGTTATGAGGATGGCACACTGTTTGTTCTGTCGGATGCAGCATCGCTACGAGCGGACGCTGTCTCAGGAGCAGGAGCAGGAACAGCCACCATGACATCTTGTTCGGATGATGAACTTTATAAAGACCAGGGAGTTTTTCAAGGTACAGGTATGAAAGTCAACGTAAATAACAGACAGGCTATATAGTGCTCAGACTTGCTACTGTCATCTAAGAATCCTTAAATATTACTTTGTTGACACGATTGACAAATGTCCTGATATTTTAGAAAATAATGGTCTTCTTCAAATACCTGCCCACTTGTTTGAAAAGCCATTAGCTAGTGCATGTTCATGTGCATCATTCTACGGGGAAATGAATGCGTTTGGTGGGATGTATATTTCCATTTATGTGCACAGGTTCAGGGACTTAGATGGCAATGGCTATGCCACCAATCTTTTGTGAGGGGACTTCAGGGAGTTGAGACATTTTCAGTATCTTTTAATTCCATATTCCATGAATTCTATGAAATCCCATCCAGTGTTGTGATCGTTGCAGATAGTTAAACATTGGCATTTCACTGCTTGAAACCCAGCCGGTTGAAATTGATTTCACATCCCTTCTCACTTTCGGGGGAATGATGAGGATTTCTACTCCAGCAAAGGGTTCCAGCCGCAGACACCCGCGGGTCCGCTCTGTCCTGCCCGGTCCCTGTGACATGGACTCCAGGGCTGCGAGTGTGATTTCTTTGGGGATCCAACTTCCTTTCTAATTTCTCTCCTAGCTTTCACTTTGGGAGGAAAAGGACTCTTCGGACACAGTGGTGGAATGCCACCGACACCGTCTCCCAACCACCATCTGACAGTGTTTTAACCCAGGGAGTTACGATGTGGTTTTGTTTCACCAATTTATTATTTCTATTGTTCGTCTTTGCAATCATAAGTTTCAAATTGCGAGTTCACCGGTGGGCGCTTCCTTTACAGATGACATGGCTTAGTTCCAAAGATGAAAGTGAGAATATGCTGTCTGCAAGGAGTTTGACTCTTTTCATCTGCAGCGAAGGTGGAGTTACTGCAAACATTGTTTTTCATCAAGTACCTATTCGGCTTCGTCAACAACGCCTATTGACCTGGTGCATAAGAACCGTGAACTGATACAATTGCTTTGAAATGTGATCACCGTAGTGTTCTATCCAGTATTGGTGCCACATGTGGGACTTTCACTCCCCTCTAAGCAGGTCTCACATTCCAACCTCAGACTTTAGAGCCATGATTAATGAGGTCTTTGTTCCCCTAACTGTGAGAGGACACGTGAATTTCATGAGAGATGTTTACCTTCATCCCTAATGATTTTATACAATAATTGTACATCGTGTCCAGAAGTTAGCAGTTAAGTCAAAGTGTAATCGAAGTGAGAGGAAGCCCACTGGGCTTGAGTTCTTCCATTGTAGTTGACTTCTCAGGTCATTATAACTTACTGGAAATGCTAAAACGCTTCTTTGTTTATACAGAAGAGGATATGTTAGTCTGGGTACTTTAGAGAAACAAATCCATAGAAACTCATGTATAAGAGAGAGCGTTATATAAAGGGTACGTGAACATCAAGAAAACACCCCAACCCAGGACTGCCCAAGCCCACAAGTCCAACATTAACCCATATGTGTCCCACACCAATCCACAAAGTCCTCCTCCATCTCACAAAATACACGCAATGATGCTCACTACAGAGGGAAAGCCAAGTCAGTGAATGTGTAAACATCTCAGCACTGGCAGGGGTCTCCACACAGCTGCTCCAGCACTCAGGGCTGAATCGGGGTAGGTCCATGTGGCTTCTCTTTGGGGATGTCTTGCAGGAAGTCAGCCTTGCAAGTTGGAGCAGGGAACTGGCTAAGTCAGCTGCACCCTGGTCTGACCATCACAAAGAAAGGCGAGGCTCACTGAGCCATTTATCACTCTGCTCTTCAATTCATCCCACATGTGTTTAGTGGCCAGGATGGCACAATAAACTAACTATCTCAGAGGGTACACCATTTCTATTAGATGGCAGACAGTTAAACCTACAAAAAACCCTGGTAGTGCAGTAATGACGTGCCGGGTACTAACTGAAAGGTCAGTAGTTCAAAGCGACCATCGCTCTGCAGGAGAAAAGGCCTGCCTGTCATCTGCTTCTGTAAAGGTGACGGCCTCCTCACACTAGCAGCTTCAGGATTGTCATGGACTGAAACCAAGTTGATGGTAATGAAGTGTTTTTTTTGTTTGTTTTGCTCTTCTAGCTCCATGGTCCACCACACTCAGACGTGTTTTGAGGTGTTAAATACAGATAACGGGGACTGTGTGATATTTCAAGATTCTTCTAACTGGATAAAAGGACTCAGGGATCCAGGAAGTTCCAGGATGAGTCTGAACAATAAAGGGGCTTCAAAACATTCGTGGGAAAATTGCATTAACTTTCTGATCCAGTTTTCCATGAGTTTTTGAAGCACTCCCCATGCAGATGCCAGAAAGCAGGATATGGGTTGGTGGAGTGTTGTTTCAGGCTGAACTGGTCCATCACCAGCATCTTGTATCTGAGGGTGTCCAAATTCAAACCATTCAACTCGCTGCCATTGAGTTGATTCCAACTCACCATAACCCCACAGGGCAGAGGAGATCTGCTTATTTGGGCTCCTCGGGCTCTAAATGTTTACAACAGCAGAAAGCCTCTTCTTTCTCCCTAAGAGCCAGGTGTAAGTTCAAACCGCTGACCTCATATTCAGCAGCCCAAGGCGTAACCCACTATGACACCAGGGCGTCATTCTGAGGGCTGAGATAAGCTGAAAACCATTGCTTTTCATACTGACTACGACCTATATTTCTTCATTTGAAAATGCTTTGCAAAGCTAAGAAACAAGAACATTCTGTAAAAACTCTGAATGCTACATTAGAAACCTCATATTTTCACATCATAGGATGCCCCTCTTCAGTCCAACATTTTCTGAATACACTCTTGTCCACATTGTTAATTTCACCACACACAACACACCATGTGTTTTTCCGGTCCTCCATCACTCATTTGTGCAGGGACAAAATAACTGATGTCTTACTCACCCAAAATGCACTATTGAACATCTGTGGGTACCTAGCACCTTGTTGGGTAAGATTGGGTAGGATGACTGATATATGAAATTAACGGGACATCCTAAAACAGTGTTTACCTTGTATTGTCCTGTCTCACTGAAATAGCTCTGTGTGTTAGTGCCACTGGCTCCTAAGGTCACAGGGGTGACAGACAGAGCTGTGAAACCAGGCTGCCCTCTGCGACTTTGCTGAGACCTCCTCATGGCCCTCTTCTGAGAAAGGAAACTCACCCTGGCCTAGCACCTACCAAGTCGAAGGTGCGAGGAGGTCACATTTCCTACAACCGCTTCACCTAGGGCTCAAGACAAGTCCATGCTGCCACTAGGGCCCTAGTTTGTCCATATCTACCCTGCCTACTCCACCCTAGTGTACCTGCCTACCTCTGATGCTCACTGGGCCAGTGAACAGCTCCCCACCTCATTTGACTATTAAACATCTTCTCGGTCATTCATTTCTTAACTCATCTACTTGCTTAGGAAAATCCAGCCTTCGGAATACGTTGGGTGACATCAATGGCAAAGGACTCAAGTACTAACTAAATATTGGTGCTTCAAACTCACTCACGGGCACCTTAGAAGACAGGCCTGGGGATGTGCTTCCAAAAAGTCACAACACTGAAAACCCGATGGAGCCCCGCTCATCTCTGCAGACATGGACTCCCTGAATCGTCAACTTGGACTGACCTTGAACTGACAACTGAAGTAACAACTATAACAGGAGACGGCCACCGTGTGGCCCTTACGCCACAGGGTCAGCATGCTTACCTGTGACTCTCCTCTGCCCTCAGGATCACTATGGAAGCAGGCATTAAAGATGTCAAAGCACAGTCCCCAGGCCCTGTCTTCAAGGGAGCCTTGTCTATACCTTGCCATGTTATCTCATTGACACCCCTGAAAGGAAACAGAGCCTCCGTTAGAGAGTGAAAGACCAGGCACTCCTGTTCTTATGACAGACCCTTTGAGGCTCTTGTCCAGCTTTTATCACACATGCTGAAGCAGAGGGGCAGTGAAAACGAGGAAGACCTGCGACAAGATGCACTGACACTGTGGCTGCATCCAGGGCTGCAGACAGAAGAACAAGTACTAGCATGGCCCAGCCCAGCGGTGGCACATAGGGCTGCGATGAGTCAGGACTGACCTGACAACACCTAGCAGCACCTCTCTCTGATGCTAAATGTCCCCAGGGAAGGGATGGGGGCCTCCAGTCCAAAATAGCAATTAGCACAGTGGAGACATGCCAGAAGGAGAGCAGACACAGGCTTGTCTGTAGCCACCCAACCGGAAGGGTAGGGTGAGAACCATTGTGTGCTACATACGAAGACCAGAGCCGGGTGAAGGACGAATGTGTTTTTAAGGCACCCCGGCTCAGTTCCACTGAAGTCCATAGAGCCGATGCTGGCTGGGCACTCTTCAGACTCACGGAGCTGCCGGCAGATGGCACACAAAGGTGACGTGGGAAGCGGGGGATCACAGAGATCAGTGTGAGTCACGTGGATCCAAGGTTGGTGGAAGCATGTGGAGTGCCCACAACTCTGAGGGTTGGGTTGCCACATGCTCTCTGGCCCCTCAAACAGACACGGGATTCTGATGAAGACCCGGGGAGGAGGAAGGCGAAGGGGCGGAGAGAGAGACAAGAGGTCCTCCATGTCTCTTCTATAAGAAGAGCAGCACCCCAAGGAAGCATCATCAATCAGGCTGACGGGTTGAACTCTGTCCCTCCCAGGAGTGTCTGGGTGCCATAGAATCCCACCATCACAACTAGCTATTAAAATAATATGTTTACCTCATACCGCCTAATGAACCCACTAAGAAAACTAGACATCAGTGACACAACTGTTGTAATTATTTTGCTGCGGTTAGATGCCTTCTAGTAAGTTCTATTTTATAGTGATTCTGCGCACAACAGGGTCCAACACTGTCTGACCTGTGCCATCTTCACAGTCAGTGCTGTGTCTGAGACCATTGCTGGAGTCACGGTGTCCATCCACCACGTTGAGATTCTTCCTCTCTCTTGCTGGCCTGTTGCTACCAAGCATCACGCTCTTCAGCGTTTGTTCCCTCTTGATAATATGTTCAAAGTGGACTAAAAGAAGCCTGACTTCTTTTTCTTCTAAGGATTATTCCAGCTATGTTTTTTCCAGCAAGGATGTGTTCATTTTTCTGGAAGTGCATGGTATATTTAATATCCTTCTTTAACACTTTAACTCAAAAAGCATCAATTATTCTTTGGTCTTCCTTATTCACTGTCTAAATTCCACAAGCATCCATGATGATTAAAAATACCTGGCCCGGGTCAGTGCTCCTTAGTCGTCAAAGTGACAACCTTTCTCCTCAGCACTTTAAAGAAGTCTTGTGCACCGGATGTACCCAATGCAGTGCATCACATGATTCCTTGACCATTACTTCCAGGCACATTGATTCCAGGGCTAAGTAAAATGAAATCCCTGACAGCTTCCATCTTTTTTCCATTAACATCACTTGGTCTGTCAGTCGGTTGGTGAGGATTTGCGTATAGTGTCACTATGAATTCGAATGAGATGGCAGTGGACTTTTTCTAATATCAAGTTATGATCTAGAATTGTCTTTGATCATCACGGGTGCTTTAAGTCCTTCTTGCTTTTAGACTGTGGCTATGAGGCACTGAAACAAAAACAAGTAGTAAGAGGATTGAAACATTTAAAAATGTTTAATAGTCCATGTTTCCAAAGACAGATTTATTAGAGAGGGAGATACAGACAGAAAAAATCAAGGCTGTATATTTAACAAGTGCCCAAACTCCTTAACATATAATAATAAAAGTTTTAATTGCTAGGTCCTGTGAGTTGAGTTGGACTTATAGTGGCACCTGGGAAGAGGGAGAAATAAGTAGCATTTTCTAGGCTGTTCTAGACACCCATGGCCAGTTCTTTGTCCTGTGAAGCACTGGATGGATTCTAACAGCTGACCTTTGGGTAGCCACCAAGTACGTAACCCTTGTACCACCATGGTCCCTACTTAATTTTAGGGTGAAGACTTCGGAAGTAGTTTTCTGAAGGTAAAGCTACAGTAGAGAGTTCAACATTAAATCCATGATGAGATGACCCACACTGCACACCCCGTGCAGAAAAGCTTCCTGTGAAGCCCTGCTTGAAGTCCGAGACAGGGCAAGAGATGGCACAATGAGAAGGACCGTCGCCGTGCGTGCAGAATCACGTGGGAGTACTTTACTTGGTGTTGCTTTCCTGTCCTGGGAATCCAATCTGCCAGTAGATGCAGCCAACTAAATCTTTTGGGAAAGAAAGAAGCAGTTGTCTAAATATCCAGAACAACTGTTCAAACCCATTTCAGAAATGTTTTCATCATGAGCAGTTGGAGCTACAATTCGTAAGGTTCCATCACCGCTTGTCTTTTGCTTAGGCTTCAGGTAGACTCCAGGAGATCTGACAGTGAAATCAACCCCTTCAATTTGGAGGAACTTTCACCATTTAGAAATCACAGACTTGGCTTTATTTTACTGGAACATCGGCCATGTGGGTTGGACATTTAAAGCACCAGCATTAAATGTCACCATTGAAGGCTCAGAGGATCCATCTGCCTTGCATCTCCCTTCCTTTGTACACACAGGTGATTCCATCTTTGTTCAATGCTGTGAACTTTTGTGTTGAAACATGTCTCTCTTTCTCGTGAGTTGGTTCATGCTTTCTCTGACTTCTCCCATCAGTCCTGCAGGCAAAGCCCTTTCTCCTTCTGGTGAACTTGCCCTGAACAATGCCCTTTCCTCACTGGGCTCTTTCTTCCCACGTGATCCCTACAATGATTTAGCAACTTCTCTCTCTTTACTTACCAATTTCAAGTTAGGAGTTGGGTCATAGTCACTTATGGAACTTTTGGCCCAGTAAGATGACCTGTGTACTGTAGACTTTCTGCATAGGTTTAGAGATGGTGGGTGCTGGATGGATGTAAGGCTTGGATGGATAGGTGGGTAGATGGATGGGTAGAGGAGCAGATGGTTGGATAGGTGAGTAGAGGAGTTGGTTGGATGGTCACATGAACAAAATTGGAAAGTTTTATCACTGTCTTCAATCCACTGAGAAACCAGACTTAGGTTAATGAAAGGTGGAATCAAGAAGAAGAAAACCCCACGGTGCCCAGCTTTCTTTGATTCTTTATGCTGTGATTGGATTTTACAGTAATTTCACTTTTAAATTAAGGGGGGGGGGAGAATACTTTTGTTAACTGCATGGCAAGCACTGCGAATCTCACCCTCATGACATAGAGTCAATGGTGACTCACAGCAGCCCCCTGTGGGTTTCTGAGACTGTAACTTTTATGAGAGTAGAAAGCACAGCCTCAGACCCATGGAGCTGCTGGTGGTTCCAAACTGCCAACCATGCGAATCGCAGCCCAAGATGTAACCACTCCATCACCATAGATTAATAACATTTCAGAGGTGGAGTTAAGCAGAGCCAAGTACAGAGTATGACTTTTCTGACTTCTCACTCTGTAACCTGGGTCTATTGCTAAGGTATCAATGTCTAATTTATATCACCTGTTTTCCTTAAAATGTCCAGTTGCATTGGCTAAATCTGCTGCACAGACATCTTTAGAGTCCAGAAAAGGAAATATGTTGCCTTTAGGACTAAGATATGTCTGACCCATATGCATGTGAAAGTGGGACACTGCATAAGGAAGGCTGAAGAAGAATTGTGGTGTTGGCAAAGAACATTGAAAGTGCCATAGACTGCTAAAAGGACAAACCAATCTTACAATCCTTGGACATGTTGTCAGGGGAGACCAGTCCCTGGAGAAGGACATCAAGCTTGGTAATGTGGAGGGGCAGCGAAAGAGAGGAAAGATGGGTTGACACAGTGGCTATGACAATAGGCGCAGGCATAGGAACAATTGTGAAGGTGGTGCAGGACTGTGTAACATTTTTTCTGTTGTGCACAGGGTCACCGAATGGCATGTAACAACAACAATAACATTGCAGCAAAGGCCCGGATCATGTGTACCATTAATCACCCATTTTCTCCTTCAGGACATCTGCAAAGCTCTGTGGTGTCATCGTGTTGGAAGGAAATGTGAGACTAAATTTATGCCGGCAGCAGAAGGCACTATTTGTGGTCATGACATGGTAAGACACTAATCTTAGATTCACAGCCTCCAATCCAGATGTTAGAGATTGTCTACCCATCTATCTTGCCTTGTCTTGTATTGGTATTTTCTCAATCCATCTTCTATCTGCTCAGGTGCAGGAGCTCTGGTGGCGCAATGGGTGATGTAGTTGGGCACCACTGCTCTGAGTCAGAGAGACGAAGCAGTCTGATCCCATAGAGGCTTACAGCCTTGGAAACCCTGGGGAGCAGCTCTACTCAGTCCTGTGGGGGCGGCTGTAAGTCAGCACCAACTAGCCTGCAATGGATTGGGTTTAGTGTCCTCTGGGTTTCTCAGATGTATGTGCATTCCCACATCCAGTCCAAGCCACTGTGTTTAACATTGATGTCAGTAAGAAGACTCTTCGGTTTCTCACTTGTCTTATGATACAGTCAAGGAGGTACCTGGAGTTAACAGACACAAAGACCAGGCAACAGGCTGCTTCCTGAGTATTCCTCACATTCAGTAAGGTTGACACCATTTAGTCATAAAGCACCAGCATTAAATGTCACCATTGAAGTCTCAGAGGATCCATCTGAAGATGCTGGGATAGTCCATTGGTACCTATTGTTGTCCTGTACCTTGGTTGGAGGAAGCTATGATACAACAAAAGAAAAAGAAGGGGGAGGGGGAGAAAGAGAGAATGCTGATTAATAAATGGTAGAAAATTACTTTTTCTTAAAATCTAGAAAAAGAAATTGTCTTAACACTCAATAATAGCACTTTTGTTCTCTTGCATTTAAAGTGAAGTTTCATTGATGTTGATGACGATGCTCTTAGAATGTAGACGCATGATGAGGACAGAAATACAATAAGACTCCAAAAAGTTTGTGAGAAAACAGAAATAAAAGATCATGGAATCTCCACACGCTTTTTGAGACACCTTATTTATTGCACTCTTCATCAATGTAGTTCTATACCAGTGGTTCTCAACCTGTGAGTCGAGACCTCTTTGAGGGTCAAATGACCCTTTCACAGGAGTCGCCCTATTCATAACAGTAGCAAAATTACAGTTATGAAGTAGCAATGAAAATAAGTTTATGGTTGGGGGGGTCATCACAACATGAGGAACTGTATTAAAGGGTCGCAGCATTAGGAAGGTTGAGAACCACTGCTCTATTCTCTATATTTACATTACTTTTAGTGATACTGATTGTCTCTGGATGGCACAAATCATTTGCATTTGACTACTAGCTAAAGGTTAACTCTTCAAACCCATGCATGGAATGGTGATCTTCTATAGAGGTGACAGTCAAGAAAGCCTAAGTAGTTCTACCCTAGGTATAGTACATCAGGCGGCCATGAACCAGGACTAAGAGCAAAAGGTTTTAATTTTGAATATGAAATATAAAAAAATTGCTTACGGTACATATCATTGATCTATTGTGCTTACAACCCAAATCAAATCATACATTAAGCATATTTAAATGTGAATATAAACAGAAAGGATTTAAACTGCTTACAAGCGATGCTGAGGTATGCTCTTAGGTTAACTGAATGTTCACTGTGAAAATGAAGATCAATGAGGTACAGTTACTTGGAAATCACACCAATGACAGTTCATCCCAACTCCATCATCTTTGCTTTTATTAGTCCTGCGGAGTCTCTGCCCTATACACACAACAGAAGGAGACACTTCCCGGTTCCTGGTTAACCTCACAATTCTTGTTGTGCCTGAGTCTATTGTTGAAGCTACTGTGTCAATCCGTCTTATTGAGGATCTTCTTCTCTTTTTGTTAACCCTCTACTGTTAACCAAGCATGGTGGCCTGTTCCAGGGATTTGCATCTCCTGACAACATGTCCAAATTCCACAAGACAAAGTCTAACCATCCTCACATCTAAGGAGCATTCTGATTGTACTTTTACCAAGAGAAAATTGCTTGTTCTTCTGGCATTAGTATATTTAATGGTAAAGAAGCAAGTAATTTAATGCATGACCTTTAGTCTTACCCGCTCTGTGGGAGAAAGACTGGGCTCTACTCCCATAAACATTTCAGTCTCAGAAACCCACAGGGGTTGCTGTGAGTCAGCATTGACTCAATCACAGCTGGTTTGGTTTTGTTTTAGCCTTAAAAACTACATCGGCATTGGAATGAAGTTTTCTTGATTTAATCAGATAGATTGAACCATGTGAAGTGGCCATTGTGTGTGTGTGCCAAGTGGAGTAAACCATCAATGAATTTTGTATGTTTTCATTTAACGTGTCAACAATCTGGTGGTGATACTCTTGCCATCAAGTAAATTCCAGCTCACGGAAACCTCTCACTTGCAGAGTGGAGATGCTCGCTAGGGTTTGAGCTCTTTTGAATGCACATCACTAGGTTTGTGTAACAAGGCACCTCTGGGTGTGTTGTTGTTAGGTACTATGTTAGACAGGGTTCTCTAGAGAGATAAAACCAAATTGCTGATAATTTAATATATTTATTTATAAAGATAATTAGATATATAACAAGAAATGAAGTGTTGAATCATACACAGATAAATATATAATACAAGAAAGAAACAGTTAAATTATAAAGCACTACAAATGGTTCGATTCAACTCACTCCCGCGAGAGAGTTGTGAGAGACTAGCAGTCCTTCCAGTCCAGTCTGCTGCCAGATCTTCCTCTATTTCTAGAGAGAGCTAGGCTATGGCGGCACAGCAGCCAATCAGAAGGCAGGTCACCAACTGCCAGTCCCCAGCTCCAGAGATGTCTTAAAGGGACCTCAACTTACAGCGACACAGTCCACAGGCTAGGTGTCCCACAGGTAGTGTAGCCTTTAAATTGAGGCACAGAACAAGCAAGGCAGCTGCATACTGGTCCGATGATCAAAGAGCGAGAGACAAGAAAGACGAGGCGCAGCAAGCCATTTATCTCTCTGCCCTTCAGTTAATCCCACTTGCGTTCATTGGCCAGACTGGCACAATAAACTATCTCAATCCACCCCTTGCCAACCTGGCACCTGTACACAATTCTTTAGCCATATATACTTATATAATTTATGGACATTGATGAAATCACACTTATACTTATCATCAATCATCTATCATACATATAAATGAAAACACAGTCCTATTGTATCTGATATATCATACCTGAATGAAGGAAAGATATGCAATAAACACATAAAAATAAAATACATTGACAATTACAAACCTCGCTTTTGCAATTGATCACGTGGTTGTAATTAATACCTTCCACTACTACCCATTCTGTATTACCTTTGCCCTCAGCAAGCACCTCAGCTGGCTGTGGTTCTTTGCCTGGTGGGGTGACCCAGACCTTCATTCCTGAGGGGTCTGGGTCATTATAAGTCCTGGCAGTATTGGGTTGCTGTAATTTACCATTTACTTTAATCACAGGGCATGGTAGCACTAAGAGTCGGCCTATGGGATCTCCTGGATTCCATACATATTCTTCTTTACCTCCATTATGTAACACCAGTCCAATTTCTCCTTGGTAATCAGGATCAATCACACCACTTAGTACAGTGACACCCGTCCTGACCTGTTGATCCAGGCTGGCACAAGAAACTATCTCAGGTACCATGAAGTCAGTGCTGATCCATAACAACCCCTGCACAACAGAATGAAATACTGCCCGCTCCTGCACCATCCACACAATTATTCCTATGTGTGAGCCCATTGCTAAAACTACTATTACAATGCCAAATTTTTGACTAATAATCAAACACTTAATCATTTGTGCCACCCAGGGACTCCAATCAATATTTTAAATATTTTCATGTTCTTCTTACAAAAGAAATAGAAATCTAATATTTCTAACCTTATATACAAAAAGCTTGACACCTCTCCCACATTCTCAGTGGTCCTGCCAGGCCTTGCCACCTACACACCCCTCACTTTCACCCACCCCTGATCAGGGACAAAGGATAAGAAGTTTTCAGTTTTCCCCTCTCCTCTCACAGAAGATACAGATCTACTGAGATCCTTGAACCCGTAGGAGGAAACATCAACACCATTAAACACAATAAGCTAAAGATTGAGTATCACGTGTTTGCCCAGGAACGGCATCACTGCATGGGGATTGGTATGAATTATATTGGTAAGTAGTTGTCTTGAGAGGATGTGGCGTTGAGTACATCCCTGTGGAAACAAGATGAACTTCTCTAGAAATGCTTCACATCCCAGCACTGTTGTGTGGCCTTGGACATGCCATCAGTGCTTCATTATGCCTAGTCTTAGGAAGTTAAAATGAAAGTATAGAGTATCTAAGGGGCTTAGAACTGATGTTGAGTTTCCAACCTGAAACTCAAGCCTTTTTTGAATATGAGATGTAAAAAGAAACTCCACAGGAGAAAGTCCTGGGCACCTGATCCTAGAAGCTCACAGCACTGGAAGCCCATGCTGGTTCTTCTCTGTCCTATCGGATTACTCCGAATCAAAGCAGACTCAATACCCTCCAACAGCAGCAGTATGTTCAGTCACGGTCTCTGGAATAATGCTAGGCTTGTGATGGGAAGAAGCAACACCAACCTTATTTCTCACATATGGAATTAGACGGTCCTTGTCGTTGTTAGGTCCTGGTGAGGCAGTTCTGGCTCAGAGTTCCCTATCTGCAACAGAACAAAGCATTGCACCTTTTGCTATGCTTGAGCCCATTGTTGCAACTACTGCGTCAATCCATCTCCTGGGGTTCTTTTTCTTCTTGACTGACCCGCTACCAAGCCTCATGTTCTTCTCCAGGGACTGAGCTCTCATGATGACCTATCCGAAGTACAAAATCTTGCCACCCTTGCTTGATAAGACAGTCTTGCCACCCTTGCTTCTATGGAGCATTCTGATTATATGTTTGCTATTGTATGGGACAACTTCTTCATCTGTTTTGGGGAGAGATCAGTCCCTGGAGAAGGATATCATGTTTGATAAAATAGAAGGGCAGCAGAAAAGAGGAAGGCCCTCAATGGATGGGTGGACACAGTGGCTGCAGCAATGGGCCCAGGCACAGGAACCATCGTGAGAACAGTGAGGAGCAGGCAGGGTTTCGTCCTGCGGTGCAGACGATCACAATGGGCCAGAAGTGACTCGATGACATCTAACAACAATAACAGAGGTATGAAAGGGACTCCAAATCCCAATATAATTTATGGAGGCACATTTATTAAATCATATATAGAAAGAAGAAAAAAAGTGAAAACAATTCATCCGGTTGAGGGAGACCATTGGTATGAATTCAAGGATTTACAGAAAACTAGAGCCACGCTAAGAGAACATGGGCATGCAAAGGAAACAGTCACAAAAGTAAGGCCGTTGAGATCTGACAAATTATCAGCAACCCTCCAGCTCTAGTTCCACCAAGGGTGCACGCAGACAAGTTCCCAAGGATTGGCTAGGGGAGTGGTCATAAGCCACTTTTTAATGCACTCTTTCACAGGACAAGGCTATTTACATTGTTGGCTAAGTGGTCCCAAAGAATTCAATGAAGGCTGAATGTATGAGAGGTACCTCCCCCCCC
>NW_022111373.1:147318166-147320743 GCF_000313985.2 Echinops telfairi
CAGATTTGACAATTGTATTAAGTGTAATGGAAAGTACTTTGAAGGTGATAAGGTTGTTTTGTAAACACATTTAAATACATAGCTTTGAAAAGCAATCTGATTTTTTGGTGTACCCCCTGAGATGAAAAAAGGCATGTAGGGCTTCCACTGTAAAGCATGGCCTTCTGCAGACTTATGCTCAGAATCGAAGCTCTAATACACTTTGCAGACAGACTCGCTTTTCCTCCCTGTATTTATTATTTTTTACCCACGCCATAACTCCATGGCATCTATTCTCTTTTCAGTTTTTCTGTCTGTTTATTAAGAATAGGAGGGGATTGAAAATATCATATCCTGAATCAAGTGCCCCTGACTCCATCTTTGTTTTTGTTTTTTGAACACTTTAAAGAAGTCTTTGCAGTAGATTTTCCCAATGAAATACAATGTTTGATTTCTTGGTTTCTTCTCCCATGAGCATCAATTGTGAATCCAATTGCAATGAAACCTTCCACAACCTCAGTCTGCTCTCTGTGTTTCTGATGGTGCTTAAGCTCCCTTATGAAACATTCTTCTTCTTCTTCTTTTACTACTTAGTGGTGCAGAGGAGGGCAGTGTGTGAAATATGGTGACAAAGGTCCCCAGCCCACCCATGGCCATTGGTCGGACTGGTCCCCTTGGTCTTCTTGCTCCAGGACCTGTGGAGGAGGGGTCTCCCGAAGAGACCGCAGTTGCACAGCCCCCCAGTAAGTACAACTCTCCTGTTCACAAAGGTGCCTGCACCTACCCCGGGTCAGAGGAGTTCTGGATTTTAAACGTTTTTGTAGAAACAGTAATGGGATGCTATTTCACTCAAACTTCTCTAAGTTTATATCTCTACCATATAAGGTTAAATGCTTACAACTACTTAACACAGCAAAGATTTGGCAGACCTCACAGTGATTCTCAAGGATTAGATTTCAATCAGATTCACTTGAAATGCCCAGGATCTACCTTAAAAATGAAACAGTACTCTCCTTACCTGAGACACCAGAAGAACGACTTGGTTTCTGGCTAAGCACTGTGATCAAAGATCTTCTAGAAGAACCCCGATTCAAAAGGAAGGAAATGTAGGGAAGAATTTAAAATTCTTATGGAATTCATACTTTTTGGATTCAAGGGCATGGAGCACTGAAATTATTCTCCTGAGATAATCTTAAACCGTAACAAAACAAAAAACAAAAACTCCCAAAATCTTCTCTAAACCACACAATCATTTAGTTTAATTAATAAACTATGTTTGTCTTGGCCTTTGTGCTATTTTGAGAGCTATCTACATGAGATCAAACTGGCAACAACCGGGGAGAAGATTCGATGGGGCCCTCAGGTGGCAGTGAGTTTGTGCAAATGGAGAAGAGCTGTTTTCAAAAGGAGGCTGAGAATGCAGCCCCTATCACCGAACGTTGTACGTAGAAGCATTTTAATGGGTATAGGAATACGTATACCATCCATAACAAGAACCAGTACTAATATTCAATCATGGAAAATACAGGACACAGTTTATTATGAATCAATGAGAACAATGTGTCCTTCAAATATAATTCTTTTTACATTGTGGTCTGAATTAGAAGGATGCTAAAGCCAACATCGGTGTAGTGGAGTGAGTATTGTTGTTTTTGTGTTTTGATCACCCCTTTACACTAATATTTATGATGAGGATGGTTTAGGACCAGGAAATGTTTCCTTCTGTTATGAATGGGGCCGCTGTGGGTCGGACATGGCTCGAAGGCACCTATCAACAATAAAATCAATGATGATTGTCATCCTGTGTCTGAAAGGCGAGAGAAAGCTCAGGATGGGTAACCCTTGCTCTACACCTTTGTTCAGTGATACTCCAGTCCTGGGATATAATGAACACCTACTAGAGGTTGTAGGTAGCGTTTGGTGTCATTGCCAACCAGCAAAAATAACCTGCTCTTCTCACTTGATCTTGCTCTTGGGCTCTTGTCACAGGAGGATGGCAGTGGGTAGAAGATGCTTTCTGGCAACTGTTTTGTTCTGGGAAAGTCAGCACCTCCCTTCCTCTGACACATGGGGAAAGATGCACACCTCCTGTGGGGTGGGAGGCATCAGAGGATTAATTCACTCAAGACCACCTTCCAAGTGCCAGGAAATAATACACTAGGTGGAAAATGAAAATGCTGTCCACTCTATTAACACTCTATTGATGCATGACTTCTTAGAGGTGCACGTTACTGAATTGGTCACTCTAACTAATTTAGAACTGTCACCCCCATTCCAAAAAGTGTAATTTCCAAAATGGCATGAATAGCTACTACCATGTAGCGGTTCTAACTGCCCAATGTACATTCCAGACCATCTCATGGAGGGAAATTTTGTGAGGGCTCTACTCACTCTTTGAAGCTTTGCAACAGGCAGATATGTCCGCAGAACAGTGTGGACTTCCGCGCCACCCAATGTGCCGAGTACAACAGTAAAGCGTTCAGAGGGTGGCACTACAAGTGGAAGCCCTACACGCAAGTGGAAGGTAAGTCCTTTTCCTCCTGGCAGCCTGACTCTCTCGTAGCATCATCTTTAAAGAATCATGCTGTTGATGGTGTG
>NW_022111373.1:147321638-147323359 GCF_000313985.2 Echinops telfairi
AGAAAATACATGTGTTCCTTCTGATTTTGACAGCCTTCAGCAAATATGCCCATTGGTCTTAGAAATAAACAGCAAATTAGATTTTGAGAATTACTCAGCTGGGTCTCATCTCACACAAGAGAAATCTCTTTAGATGAGGGTTGAGCCAGTGAGAACTTTTAAGACTGTGAAGAATTTTCATTACCAACTGTTCTTGTCTTTCCCAAGAGGAGAACAAATGTAAAAGGATCTTCTTGTCTATGAAAGTTTATTGTGACCATGCAGCCCTGGTGGCATGAACAGTTGAGAGCTCTGCTACTAGCTAAAAGGTTGGCTGGTGAACTGAACCAGAGGCATCTTGGGAGAATGACCTGCAATTGATCTCCTACTCAAAAAGCAGCCATGAACAACCCTCTTGTGCACAGTTCTAGTCTGATACACATGGGGTCACCATGAGTCAGAATCAACTGTACAACAGTTTTCATAATATTCATCTATACCGTAACCTTTGAGATGGATTATCAAGGGAGAAAGGAACCTAGCCAACCAATTTAAATGCTCAATGGTATTTATGATCTCTACGCATTAGTAATTTTAAACAATTCACTGTGTTTAATAGAAAGTACTATTCTCTTGAGATTTTATCTAAAATTTTCATCTCTTGTTTTCAGTTTTAAAATCTTATGTATTTCAACACATGCATCAGCTATTAAGAAATTAGTAAATACTTTAATATTTTGTTATATGTTATTTGTAAGCGGTTTATATATTGCTGTAAAATGTCATTTCTATGAGAGTAGTGAATTACTTATACTAGTCAAAGAGTAAAACATTCATGTGATAGGTCAAGCCAACAATTATTTATTGAATGCCTACTATGTGCCAATCAAGGTGTAAAGAACAAGAATCAGTAGACAGAGCAGATTTTAAAAAACGGTAGCAAATGTTTGTTAGTTTTTTAATAAGAAGGATTAACGAGAAAAGCAAAACCTGACAAGTATTTTAAAATGTTTTCTACTATGCATTATTGTGTGGGATTTTTTTCTGAGCTAGAAAAAGAAAAGAAAAAAATTGAAATAAGTCTATCTAAAATTCAGAGCAAAATGGATCCGAGCTTAAGTATCTTTCTCATGTGTGTTTGTGTGTGTATTTCTTTTTAAGATCAGAACTTATGCAAACTCTACTGTATCGCTGAAGGATTTGATTTCTTCTTTTCTTTGTCAAATAAAGTCAAAGATGGGACTCCATGCTCGGAGGATAGCCGTAATGTTTGTGTAGATGGGATATGTGAGGTAATCATGATCCTTCATTCATTCAACCAACATTTCCACACAGTCTGCTTTGTGCCAGGGACCATAGGAGGGGCCAGCGAGACCAGACAGACAGACAGATGAGGTCCTCTCTTCAGGTCAGAACTCACTTGGAGAAAAAGCCAGAGAGACACATGTGGATAATATAGAGTAGGCTGTTCCGAGGCGGAATTAGAAGGGTAGAGTTAAAATATGTCTTCAGTGGGAGTGTAGGAGATTCCTGTGAGCGACATGAGAGGAGGCCCTTAGAGCTAGGTCTAAAAGAGTCAAATGGAAGAAGGTCCATGGGGAACGCTACAAGTAGAGCCTCACTTTGCAAAGCTCCCTCACTGTCAGGAGGAGGTGTTGGCATGGGTGCCTGTGTATGCAGACCAGGTTTTGGGATTGAGAGTGCAGAACTGAAGAAGTGACTTGGGAGATAGTCTGGGAAAG
>NW_022111373.1:147324605-147326663 GCF_000313985.2 Echinops telfairi
TGCAGAGCAGCTGGCAGGTTCAAAACGCTAACCTTGTAGCTGGAAGCCAAGCACTTTAACCAGTGCACCACCAGGAAATACAAAGCAAGAAGCATCATAGGAACTGCCAGGGTTACTGAAATTCTGTAACCTTGAGTGAGCACACCTGTCACCTACCCTAACGTTAGGGATGACTTCCATGTGGCATCCTTTAATTCTTGCCAGTATGGAGGACATTCAAAAGAACACTGGCATTTGTCGAGTGGAGCTATGTGTGGACACATTGTTTGTCATTGTCCGAAATACTTCATTTTAGTCTTTAATTCACCTGTGTTTCCAACACGACTATGTGATGTATTTCCCTGAAAGTTCAATAATGCTAAAAAAAGAAAAGAGACAGAGAGAACACTGATTTCACACTGACAAGTTTCTTATCTTGGGTGTGCATTGTAGAAGCAGGAAGTCTCACTGTACACATATTGGGTATCCAATAAATATTTGTTAAAGTCACAGCACTGATGAATTTTAAAGGATCCTGGGGAGATTTCTTGCTTGTAGACTGTGACATCTTTGCTTGTATTGTCTTTTCTTCTATGAATGGCGTATGGCATGGTGGGGTCCTCCAGAGAGTTGGCTGTGACAATATTCTTGGGTCAGATGCCATTGAAGACTCCTGCGGTGTGTGCAAAGGAAATAACTCAGACTGCATGATCCACAAGGGTCTCTATGCTAAGCATCACCACACAAACCGTGAGTGCTACTGGACCTTCAGCAAGTTGTAACCTAGAACTGCTTTACAGAACAGGCTTAAGGTGACCGCGAGAGGGTCGGGGGTCTAAAAGTCTTATGGGTTCACTTCCTCCTTTAGGCTAGGCTTTGTTCTCAAACTTATTTTGATTGGGGATGATTGCTAGGGTATTTGGGTTTAAGCAGTTCTTTGTTGTCATTGTTGCTGTTAGGTGCCTTTGAGTCAGACCCCGTGCACCGCAAAATGAAACACTGCCCTGTCCTTCACCATCCTCACAATTACTAGGCTTACGCCCATTGTTGCAGCCACTGCGTCAATCCGTCTCCTTGAGGGCATTGCTCTTTTTCTCTGACTTTCTACTTTAAGCCCTGGTACCATAGTGGTTATGAATTGGCCTGATAACCATGAGGTCAACTGTTCAAAGGCACAAGTGGCTCCAATGGAGAAAGATGAGGCTTTCTGCTTCCATAAATAGTTAGTCTTGGAAACACAAAGGAGGAGTTCTATCCTGCCCTATGGGGTTGCCATGAGTCAGAATTGGCCTGACAGCAGTGAGTTTGAGTTCAGTCTGCTTTATCAGCATGATGTCCTCCTCCAGGGACTGGTCTCTCCTAGCAACGTGCCCAAAGTACGTGAGTTGAAGTCTCACCATTCTTGTCTCTAGGGAACATTTTGACTGTACTTTTTCCAAGACAGATTAGTTTGTTCTTCTGGCAATCCATAGTACATTCATTATTCTTTACCAACATCACAACCCATTGTCCACTTTTCATATACATATGAGGCAATTACAAATACATGAAGCCCTTCGTTCTCAAAGTGACATCATTTCTCTTCAATGTTACAAAGAGGTCTGCATCCAATTTGTCTGATGCAAACTGCCAAAGTAGTCCTTAGGAATAGTTGAAATTACAATAGCTCTGCTCGACTTTAAAAAAAGAAAGAAAGAAAAGAAAAAGCCACTTAATACAACTAAGTTTCATAACAAATACTCTTTTGGTAAAAGTGTGGACCCTTGGTTTTTAGATTTGGGGAATCATAGTGCTCAGAACTTTCGCCTCGATGTTTGTTGTTTGATGAAACACCATGCTCTCCTCCACTCTAGAGTATTATCAGATGGTCACCATTCCTGCTGGAGCCCAGACGATCCACATCTATGAAGTGAATGCTTCTACCTCCTACATTTCTGTACGCAATGCCCACCAAAGATACTACCTGAATGGACACTGGACTGTGGACTGGCCAGGCCGATACAAGTTTGCTGGCACTGTTTTCCACTACAGAAGGCCCCATAACCAGCCGGAGAGTCTGACCTCAGTTGGGCCTACCAA
>NW_022111373.1:147327929-147331806 GCF_000313985.2 Echinops telfairi
GGGGAATTCTAACTATGTGATCGCTATCCTCCTGTACAAAGGGACATACTATTTTTCCTTAGAAAACTTTTATTTTATGTTTTTAATCATTTTATGGGGAGCTCTTCCAGATAACGTCACAATCCATAGCTCAGTCACTTCAGGCAGTGTTGCACCCTGGTTACCACGATCAGTATCAAAACAGTTGCCTTCCTCTTGACCTCTTTGATATCCGCTCCCCTTTTATACCACCCATCCCCCTCCCCCAACCTTTATTGTTATTGTGTGTGTGTGTATTTTCCCCCGTATCTTACACTATCTAATATATCCATTCTCCTACAATTCTGTTGTTCACTCCCTGCAAGTGGGGTTATAAAGTCATCATTGCTATCAGCTCCACCTCCCACCCCTTCTTTCCATACTCTAAAGAAATCATTACTCCTGTTACTTTTTCTGGGGTGTTACCTATGTTGGCTTTCATGCATCAAACAATCTCAATTTTACCAATAACCATACACAAATCTAACAAGGTTAATGAGGTAGAACTGAAACCATAATATAAGGAGAGGAAATATTATGAACTAAAGGATAGTTATGTCTTTCATCAGTGGTATTCCAGGCTCGGGATATATCATCTCTTCCTTTGGCCCTTTTGTACAAGACTGTCCACATCCTCGCTCCTTCACATCAATTCGGTTGCTTATTTTTGACCTTCTGATATCCATTCCTGTTGACACCTCATGATCACACAGGCTGGTGTGCTTCTTCTGTGTGGGCTTCCCTGCTAGATGGTTGCTTGTTTAACTTCAAGCCTTAACACCCCAGATGCTATATTTTTAATAGCCAGACATCATCAGTTTTCTTCACCACATTTGCTTATGCACTCATTTTGTCTTCAGGGATCATGTCAGGAGGGTGAGTATCCTACAATGCCACATTGTTAAAAGAGACCATTCTTGTACTGAAGTAAGTTTAAGTAGAGGCCCAAAGACCATCTGCTTCTAAAGCAAGCAACAGCCACTTCTTTGGATTATGGTGAATGTATATGATATTATCTGATCTTATTTGGGGTCATCTGATAGTGTTTAAGTAAAATAACAATGGAATCATAAAGTCTTATGTTAAAGTAAGGCCATTCTGAGTTTCTGGTGCCTGGGTGGTCACAAACTGTTCAGCTGTTAACTAAGAGGTTGGTAGTTCAAATCCACCCAGAAGCACTTTGGAAAAAAAGGTCTGGTGCTCTACGTTTTTTTTTTAAACCATTTTGTTGGGAACTAGTATAGACATCATACCATCCCCTAGTTCAAGCACATCAAGCAGTGTTGTACAATGCCACCACCACTGGTTTCAAAGCATTTTCATCCTTCTTGAACTTCTTGATATCCACTCCCTTTTACATCCCAGTAACCCTTATTCTGGGTCTCATATATAGAAAAATAGAAAAACACATAACAAAGATTCAAAAAGGCTACCCACAAAGACAAAATACATCATTTTAACCCCAATATGAAAAAAAATCACAGAAAAGATTGAAAACCTCTACTTTTGAAACCTCAGCCACTGCAAACATAATGGGGCACCATGCTACTCTGACACCTATATGAGGTCCCCATGAGTTGCAATCAAATCAATAACAGTTGGAAAACAAAAATGTTGGTGTTTAGAACTCTTTCATGTGCATCATTATCTGGTGAAACAAAATAAGATGGATTATGTGGTCCTGTCTGTCAAGGATGCTCAAAACCAAAAAAAAAACAACCCACCAAAAAACCTCACTGCCATTGAGTTGATGAGTTGATGCCGACTCATGGCCACTCTAAAGGACAAAGTAGAACTGCCCCCCTGTGAATTTATGAGACCGTAACTCCTGTAGTGGTTAAGTGTTGGGCAGCGGTCATGTGAATGGTCAGCAGTTCAAAACCACCAACAGCTTCAAGGGAGAAAGATATGGCTTTCTACTCCCATAAACAGTTACAGTCCTAGAACCCCACAGGAGGCTCACTATGATTCAGCATTGACGATGGCAGTGGGTTTGGTTTTGGGAACTCTACAGGAGTAGAAAGTCCCATTTTTCTCCCAAGGACAGCTGGTGGTTTTCAACTGCTGATCTTGCAGATTATAGCCCAATAAGTAACCACTATGTCACCAGGCTCCTAGTAGATGAATATATGATGATCGTTTCATTCTTGTCTTCTCCTGTGGAGTAGAATATTTTGAAGGACTCTTGAATTTTCTCAACTAATAAATGTCATCTCTCTGTAACCTATACCATTAATCACACTGAATAGGTGATTATTGTATTTTTAAATACCCTAATTCTACACGGGGACTAATTCTCACATGAAAAATCTCCAGAAACAAAACTACAAATTCAATCCCTAATCACTTCCCTAAAGATATGTATTATAGAGACCAAGAATATGCTATTTGTTTTATATTTGGAATGGAAACCTGGGTTTCTCAGTTCAAGAACTGGATGGAGTCATGGTAGGTTATGGTAGGAGTCATGTTTTATCCACTCGTGTAGGATGCAATACCTGTGGCATCTTCCTGGACACAACCTAGCCACCTCTAGGTCCACAGACTCAGCTCCTCATCAATAGACCCCTCATGTTTTCATAGCAGCCTCAGAAAAATTGCTGAGGATCATGAAGAGAGCTCTCGCTTTACGTCACTGACACAGAAAAGCTCCGTGAAGGATGGGGAAGGGGCACATTTTAAGAGAGTCCATAAGAAATGGACTCACGCAATGCTTACTTAGATGCATAAAGACACAAGCCTGTGCTCCTGGTCTCTCTCTTTCATCTAGCATTATCGCTCGTGATTATTTTGTCTATAAAGACAAAAGTAAGAAAAAAAAAAACTTTTTGCCATGTATTGAACCTCTGTTATCTGTTTTTGGAGCCCTGGTGGTATACTGGGTTGTGTGTTGGGCTCCTAATTGCAAGGTCAGCTGTTTGAAACCACCACCCACTCCAAGGGAGAAAGACAAGGCTTTCTACTCCCGTAAAGAGCTCCAGTCTCTGAAACCCACAGGGCCAGTTCTACCCTGTCCTATTGATTGCTATGAGTCAGAGTCAACTCAATGGCAGGGAGTTTGGCTTTGGGGGAGGGGGACTTGTCATGTGTTTTTACTATGGATTAACACCGTGACTGAAACAATCAGATCAAGCATAGGAATAATTGTGTGGATGGTCTAAAACCAGGCAGTTTGGCTTCTGTTGCGTATCAGGTCGCTCTACGTCAGAACAGACTGGATGGCACCTAACAACAATACCTACGTGCTTGTACCTTCATTATCTTGTTAAAACCTTCAGCAAGGCTTAAGCGTGGAAAGATGGAAGGGTTGAGACCAGCAGATTAGCTACAGCATGTGGTTCCAGCAGAGCACGTTCCATATCATGTTTGACACAGCCTCTCCTGGCTATGCAGCATTAAGACGTTACGTACATCAACTCATGGAATCGTTCAGTAATGCTCAGTGGTCTCCGTATTGCTAGCCCTGATTCTTTCAAAACCAGCGACTCAGGGCAACCCAACATGCAACAGAACAAATCACTGCCCAATTCTGTGCTATCCACACACGCATCCCTATGTTTGAGCCCATTGGTACAGCCACTGGAGCAATCCATCTTGTTGAGGGTGTTCCTCCTTCTCCCTGATCTTCCCCTTTGCTGAGCTTAATTTGTCTACCTCCAGGGACTGGTCCCTCCTGATGACATGTCCAAAGCACTTAAGGCAGAATCTTGGCATCCTTGGTTTACACCATCCTTTTCTTAGCTATGATGTTATGAATGCCATGTCTACTAGAAGATTCTTAAAGGAAACTGTGAGGGAATGAATAAGCTGGGAGAAGGCTGTTGGAAAAAGCCTCCCACTCCTTGCTTCGTTGGAGGAA
>NW_022111373.1:147332668-147349930 GCF_000313985.2 Echinops telfairi
GGGCAGGTCTGCTTTTGTACGCTCGAAGCTTGAAAATGCCTACAGAGAGAAGTTTTAGTTGATGACATCTTGTTTGGTTATGTTATGGAAGATGGATCACTTCAAACACATGACTTCCTTCCCTATGTGTGTCCGCCTGGGTGTTTGCTCATCAGTTTTTATAAAGATGATGCCCACCCTTTGCCACTATGACCTCCAAGATAATCTAAGGAATTGTACCTCCGAAGAGGCTTTCCAAAGAGGGACATATTTGGGAGTTCTGGAGTTAGAACTTGAGCATATGTTTTCAGTAGGGTACAAAATCAACCCATAGCACGGATCCTGCCCTTTTCAGGCACACCTCCCTGTCTCCAGGTGTCTAGCCCATCTCCGTCCTATGACCATGGATAGCTTCTCCCTGATGTTCCTCCCATGGGACAGACCTATATCACACATGAGAGATTTCCAGTCATTTCAGTGCACCCCAGTGACTCAAACAAGGAGCCTTGAGAGCATGCTATAACCACTTTCATCAAGGTGGCCTAGACACCCCCAGTCACGGTCTATCGTTCCTAACTGATAGGGAAACTTGGAGGCTGAACCGGTTCCCTGCTTAGCAGGTCATCTGCTTCTGATCAGATATGTAAGGACACTAGAAGCATCCGTAATGAAGATACTACCATCCTGAAGCTCAGGGGACATGTATGTCCCTATGCTGCCGTGGGCTCATCCCAGACAAAAGTAGCATTGAAATCCACCGAGGAATCATTTCGAATCTGAACAGGATCCACCCAGGAAGGCACTCCTGGCTGTTTCCTGGAATCATCTTTCCTATTAAATGTCCCTGGTTTTGGGAAGCCCATGCCATATCCATCTATAAGATCTCTAGCGCTAGCAGTAAAAATGAGGCGCAGGTCTCATAAGAGCTTTGTTGTATGTTTTCCAATATTTTCTGGATACATTTGCTTAAATTCATGGATATATCACGCATGTGGTTGTTGTGGTTAGATGCTCTTGAGTCAGTTCTGACTCATAGTGACCCTCTCAAAACTCGCTGACATCCAGGCGATGTCCACTCCTAGGGACCTTAGAGGACAAGGTAGAACTGTCCCTATGAGTTTGTGAGATTGTCACTCTTTACAGGCGTAGAAAGGCCTGTCTTTCTCTCACAAAGCAGGTAGTGATTTCAAACTGCAGGCCTTGTGGATTGCAGCCCAACTTGTAACCACTATGCTACCAGGGCTCCTGTGTACAACACAATGAAATGTTTCCAGTCCTGGGACATTTTCACAATTGTTCTTATAAACCCATTGTTGAAGTGACTGTGCTAAGCCATCTTGTGGAGGTCCTGTCTCTTTTTCACTGCCTCTCTACTCCATCGAGCATGATGTCATTCTACAGGAACTAGTCTCTCCTGACAGCATAACCAAGGCACAGGAGACAAACTCTCACCATCCTTGCCTCTAAGGAACACTCTGGATATACTTCTTTGAAGACAGATTTGTTTGTTCTTTAGGCATCCCAGGGAACTTTAAATATACCTCAATAATATGCTGGGTCAACTCTTCATTGGTTTTCTTTACTCAATGTCCAAATTTCACATGCAATTGAAGCGATTAGAAATACCATGGCTTCTGTCAGAGGCCTCTGCATGTTAGCCCTCAAAATGACATTCTTGCTTTCAATGCTTTAAAACATGTCCTTTGAGGTTTTCACTGTTGCTTCCAAGACCATTGACTGTATACCCAGGAAAGAAGAAATCCTTGACAAGGTCAATCTTTTATCATGCTGTTACCTATTGATCCAGTTGTGATCATGTTGGTCTTCCTTATATTGACTTGTAATCCATACTGAAGGGTACATTCCTTGACCTTCATCAGCAAGTGCCTCAAATCCTCCTCATATTCAGCAAGCAAGGCTTTGTCATATGCATATTGTAGATGGTTAATAAGTCTTCCTCTAATTCTGATGCCTCACTTGCTTCATATAATATAATATAGCTGCTCTGATTATTTGCTCAGCATACAGATTGAATAAGTATGGTGCGGGGATACAATCCAATTACACAGCTTGCCCGATTTAAGCCATGCAGTATTCCCTTGTCCTGTGTGTATCACTGCCTCTTAATTCATGTATAAGTTCTGAGTGAGCACAATGAAGTATTCTGGAATTCCTATTCTTCTCAAGGTTATCTAAAATTTATTATGATCCACACAGTTGAATGACGTTGCACAGTCAGTAAAACACAAGTAAACATCTTTCTCGTATTCTTTGCTTTCAGTAAAGATCCTCTTGACATCAGCAATGATACCCCTTTTGTTCCACGTCCTCTTCTGAATATGGCTTGAACCTATGGAAAGTCTCTGTAAATATATTGCTGTAACAAACAGTTGGTGGGTGATATTCAGCATAATTTTACTTACATATGATATTAATGTTGTTGTTGCTATTGCTGTTGTTAGGTACTGTTCAGTCAGCTCTGGCTCAGTATGACCGTACATACACGCACTGCATGAAACACTGCATGGTCCTGCACCATCCTCACTGTTCTTTACTTGAACTGCATCCTCTATGTCAATCCATCTCATTGAGTGCCATCGATTTTGCTACCACTCTACTTTGCTAAGCATGATGTACTTCTCCAGGAACTGGACACTCGTGACAATATGCCCAAAGCATTTTAGGTGAAGTCTCACTATCCTTGCCTCTAAGATGCTCTCTGTCCTTTTAGCAGTTCATAGTATCTTCAATATTTCTCACCAGCACCACCATTCAAATGCAACAATTCTTCTTTGGTTTTCTTATTCAGTGACACACTCACCATATCTTAAACTGAAAGAATTCAAAAGAAAAATAAGTCAAGCCTCGAATTGCAATATTGCAAGATTCTGTTGGCAAAATGTTGAGTAATACAAGAAGCATAAAAGAAGATGGGAAGAATGCACAGAGTCACTGTACCAAAAAGAACTGGTGGACATTCCACCATTTCAGAAGGTAGTATATGAGTAAGAACTAATGATACTGAAGGAAAAACTTGAAGCTCACTGAAAGCATTAACCCAAAACTAGGCTCCAGGAACTGATGAAATAACAATGAAAATGTTCCAACAAGCTGATGAATCATTGGAATGACTTAATCATCTATGAGGGGGTACCCCAAAAAACAGAATTCTTTTTTCAAAGCTATGTATTTAAATGTTTTTACAAAACAACCTTATCACCTTCAAAATACTCCCCATTATACTTAATATATTTGTCAAATCTGCAATTCCATTCTTGGAAACATTTTTCAAACTCATCTGTTGGATGGCTGACAAGCACCTCTTTTGTTTTATTCTTCACCTCTTCTTTGTTGTCAAATTGCTGTCCTTTCATGTCCCTTTGCATTTTGTGGGGAAAAAAAAGAAGTTGCACAGAGCAAGGTCAGGTGAGTAAGGTGGGTGGGGCAAGAGAGGCATGCTGGTTTTGACCAAAAACTGGGACACTGAGATGACTGTGTGAACAGATGCATTGTTATGGTGGCAAAACTAGTCCCCTGTCTGCCACAAATCAGTACCTTTTCTGTCACACACTGTTCCACAATCTTTTCAGAACTTCAACTAGAAAGCTTGATTAACAGTCTGACCTGATGGAATGAACCCCAAATGCGCTATTCCCCTCACATCAGAGAAACAAATGAGCGTAGTCTTGATCTTTGATTTCAGTTGATGAGCATTTTGGAGACAAGGTCACGATGGCATCTTCCAGTGCCTTAAATGATGTTTGCTTTTGATGTCATAAGAATAGCACCATGGCTCTTCACCAGTAATGACCTTGGGGAAAATGGCTGGGCCACTTCAGAGCTGTTCTTTCAAAGCACAACCTGTTTCTTTCCATTCAACACTCATTTTGCTGGTCAGGCAGAACCCAAGGCACAAATTTCACAGCGACCATTTTCAGTCCCACATCTTCCATTAAAATTTGCTGAACCAAGTTCCAAAATAATCTAAATAACTTGCCCAATCTCTTCAATGGTCTTTCATCTGTCTTCCAGCACAAGTGCATGAATTTTGTCCACAACTTCATCTGTTCTGGAACTTGACAAACCTCCAAAACGAGGTTGGTCATCAATTGACATTTCACCTTTTATGAAATGAGAAAACCACTTGTACGCTTGAGTTTTTCCCATAGCGCTGTCCTTGTAAGCTGTGTTCAACATCACAACCGTTTATGTGGCACTCTTCCTGAGCAGGAAACAAAGTTTCACATCTGCATGCTGTGCTTTTAAACCAGCTACCACCAAAAAACGAGGTCCAAGTGAAACTGCTTTTACGAAAAAGTTCACTGTGACCACAGAGAACTTTTCCAGGCAACACCACTGGATGTACTAACTCAGAGCAAGTTGCTCACTGCTCGCCTAATGTGAAAAATGCAGTCTATGAAAGCTCCGCCCAGCAGAGCTCTTTTTCCTGTTTTGTGGGGTACTCCCCTGTATACCAGGATATTTGGAAGATGGCTTCATGAAATCCGTACTAGTGCACATTCCTCTCCTTTTTCTTCGGTTCTTTCAGTTGCAGATAGGCTGAGTGTGTTCCTCACGTTTGGTTTTCTAACTCTAAGTGTTTGCACATTGCATTCTAATACATTACCTTGTCTTATCAAGTTGCCTTTTACTTTATCTGTAGAGCTCTTTGACTCATTTCTTCCACCGCCTTAGCTAGTGCAAGCGCAAGTTCCAGAGTCTCTTCTAACATACATTTTGATCTTTTCTTTCTTTTCTTTTTAAGGACCTTTTGCTTTCTTTATGAATGATATTCTCAATGTCCTTCCAAGCTCATCGGGCCTTCTGTTATTTATGTTCGATGCAGCAAACGTATTTTTGAGATATTACCAAAATTGAAGTAGGATATACTCACTCTAGTGGACTTATTTTAATTTTGTTTAGTTTCAAAAAGAATGTACATAGAGGCAACTGGTGGTCTGTTCCAGAGTCAGTCCCTGACCAGGTTTTAACTACTTAGAGTGAGCTTCTCTATTATCTCTTCCCATAGCTGTAGTCTATTTAATTTCTGTTTATTCCATCTGTAGAAGTCCATGTGTATTGTTGTTTATATGTTGTTGAAAAGGTATTTGCAACGAAGAAGTGCTTAGTCTTAGAAAATTCTACCACCTAAACTCTGGTTTCATTTCTCTCACCAAGCCCATATTTCCCAACTATTATTATTTCCTCTTTGTTTCTAAATTTTGGATTCTAGCCACCAATAATTATTGATGCATCTTGATTGCATATTTGATCAATTTCAAACATTGGCGGAATTCTTCAGTATTTACAACACCAGCTTCAGTGGTTCGTCCATAAATTTGAATAATAGTTGAATTGATTGGGTTTCCTTGTATGTTGTTGTTCTTAGGTACCATAAAGTCATCTCGAAGCCATGGCAACCCCATGCATAGCAAAACAAAAGACTGCATAACCCTGTACCATCCTCACAATAGTTCATATGCCTGAGCCCGTTGATGCAACCATTGAACCAAGCCATCTCGTCAAGGGCCTTCCTCTTTATTGCCATCCCTCCACATTACCAAACATGATGTTCTTCTCCAGGGACTGGTCTCTCCTCACAATACGTCCAAAGCTTGTAAGACAAAATCTTGCCAGCCTTGCCTCTAAAGAGCACTCTGGTTTTACATCTTCCAATACAGATCAGTTTGTCCTTTTAACAGCCCACGGTACCGTCAATATTTTTCTCCAGCACCACAATTCAAATATCTATATTCTTCTGTGGTCTTTCTTACTCAGTGTACAATTTTCATAGGCATGTGATGCACTGAAGAATACCATGTGTTGGGTAAGGCATACCTTATAGTCCTCAAAATAACATCCTTGCTTTCCAATACTCTGAAGAGGTCTATTAAAACATATTTACCCATTTTAACCCTTTTGATCCATTGACTGCTGCTTCCATGAGCATTGGTCATGGATCCAAGCAAGCTGAAATCCTTGACAACCTCAACCTTTTCTCCATTTATCATGTTGTTACCTATTGATCCCGTTGTGAGGATTTTGGTCTTCCTTATATTAAATTATAATCCATACTGAAGACTACAATCCTTGATCTTCATCAGCACATGCTTCAAGTTCCTCCTCCCTTTCTGCAAGCAAAGTTGTGTCATCTGCATCCTGCAGGTTAATACGCCTTCTGATCCTGATGCCACATGGTCTTCATACAATCCAGCTTTTTGGATGATTTGCTCAGTCTATTCATTGAATAAGTATGGTGAAAGGATACAACCCTGATGCACAGGTTTCCTGAAAACCTTACGCTTAGCTTCAAAGCATTTTCAAATACTGCCTTGCATATAACTAGATATTAACCTATCACAGATAACATTGTTCTTCAAGATAGTACTTGAAAATTGCTTGTTATTGATGACTACAACACCATTCCTCTTGAATCTGTCATGCCTGGCTTAGTAAACCATATGGTTTTCTGATTCCAAATGGCCAATACCACTCCATTTTAGCTCAGTAATGCCTAGAATATTGACTTTTATATGTTTCATCTCATGTTTAACAACTTACAACTTTCCTGGGTTTATACTTCATACAGTCCACATTCTGATTATTAATGGGTGTTTGCAGCTGTTTCTTTCCCTTTCAGTCTTACCCTATGAGGAAGGAGGCTGGGAAGGCTTTCATTCTGTCGGCTTTGCTTCGTCCACGTCGTTACAGCTGACTCTACTTTGAGAAGGCAGCTCTTCCTCAATCAATTTTGAGTATCTTCTGATCTGAAAGGTTCACCTTCTATCACTCTCTCTGGCAATTTTCTGCTACTGTTCATGAGATTTTCAGTATCTGATAATGTCTATATGTTACCCATAACGTTTTCAGTGGCTATTTCTCTGAAGGGGCAGCCTACTCCTTCTTCGTAGTCTGTTCTTAGTCTGGACGTTCTGCTGAAGCCTCTTCACTTTGCATGACCCTGCTGGTATTGGAAATACCAGTGACATGGCTTTCAGAATCATAGCAACATACAAGCCACCACAGTACAGCAAGCAAACTGTCATGCATTCTGTATATATCATACATACATAGATACATACATACATATATGTTAAGGCATTTGTCGACAGCTGAAATTTATCTCATGGTTATAACTAAAATTTAGAAGTGGCTTGATAAAATCATACTCTTTAGCATGGAACACTACTCTCTGGAACATCCTGCCAAAATATGAAGACTTTAAAACATTTCTGAAGTCTTGGCCAGAGCTGGTTTCCGTATAAAGATAAAAATCATCCTTGAGCACATTCTTCATTAAACTCACCACCGTCCATGGTCACCATTCATCGTTGACCTCTCCATGACTCTATGCCTTTGGCATCCGTATGGACACTGTGATTTCTTTTTCTATCTGGCAAATGACAGTGAGTTTTATTAAGAACTCGCTGCCTAGATGGACCTTTAGTTAGGAAAATAACAAAGTCTTCATAAATGTTCAGTTAATAGATGAGAAGATTGTAGCTTATTAAATGACCTCATCTAAAAGCACAATGGCCGTCGACGTGATCCAAAACTAGGGCCTGGAAAATGAAACTTCTGTGGGATATAGCACTCACTCTCCTGCTCTCTGTCTCCATAGGCACACTTTTCTCATAACACTAAGATACTTGGAAACAGTCAAAGGTAGACATATCGAAATGTAAATTATGGAAGAAATATGGCCAGAGTGCTTCTTAGAGGCAAGGGTGGTGAGACTGCATCTTACAGACTTTGGGCATATTGTAAAGTCGGTGGGAATTGAAAATAAGGAAGACCCTCAGCAAGACGGCCTGGCACCGTGGCTGCATCGAAGGGCTCAAACATAATAACAATGGTGAGGAAGGCGCAGGACTGAGCAGTGCTTCCTTCTGCGTGCAGAGATTGTTGGGAGGCAGAACCAACCCAATGGCACTTAACAACAATAACAACAGTTATTGACACTATTTAGAAAACATTTTAAATCAGTGGTTCTCAACCTTCCTAATGCCATGACCCTTTAATGCAGTTCCTCATGTTGTGGCAAACCCCCCCAACCATAAAATTGTTTTTGTTGCCACTTCATAACTGTAATTTTGCTACTGTAATGAATTGGGCCACCCCTGTGAAAGGGTCATTCGACCCCCAAAGGGGTCATGACCCACAGGTTGAGAACTGGTGTTTCAAATGGAAACCTTGGCTATCTAACGTATGAGTTGAAGATAATTCTAATCCCTAAGTCTCTATGCATAAAAATATAACCTTTTTTGGAAAGAGGGTCTTTGAAGATCCTTGAAATTAATATCAAGTCATGGTGTAATAGGGTGAATCCTAATTCAATATAAGTGGTATCCTTATGAAGGAGGAGATGAAACAGAGACACAGAGGGAAGAGGCCCAGTGGCAATGGAGTCATGCTACAGCTGCAAGCCAATGACACCTGGGGCTACCAGTAGCTGGAGGGAGAAGACAATCGTCCCTTCAAGCCTACAGGAAAACACAGCCTTGCTGGCCCCGGAATTCACACTCCCTGCCTCCAAAACTGTGGACAGAAAATGTCTGCTCCATTTGTGGGAGGTGCTTATAGCAGTTCTGGGACACTAAGAATCCAAACACAAACCCAGTGCTGTGAAGTTGATTCTGCCTACCAAAGACGCCGTAAGACACAGCAGAACTGCCCTAGAGAGTTTGCGAGAATGCGATCTTTACGGAAGTCGCCTGCCTTGACTTTCTCTTGTGGGAAGGGCACTGGGTTCCAGCTACTAACCTGTTGGTTCGCAGCCAAGCATGTTAAACCAGTTACCACCAAAGATCTTTAGCACACCGACACACACCTGCAGATCCATTCAGCATGTAGTGACCTTTTTGTGGGACAAAGCACAGAGCCTGTCTCTCTAGGCTAAATCCTTGGAAGGTTTTCTCAAATTTGGAAAACATTGTGACGCCAAGGAGACCCAAAGCAGACGCGTTTCCCAGCCAATAGGTGAGTAACTCCCGTCAGGTCATAGCAGGAGACAGTCCTGGGACCGCTTTGCTGCGAAAGGTCCTCACCCCGGAGTGCAATCTCCCTTTCTGTCTCCAGAGCTGACAGAGGGAGCGTGAAGAATTCCCTTTAATTCCTTCAATGTATAGTTGAAGGAAACTGCCTTGCCATTTCAGTCTTGGGCTTTGGTATCCCAAGTTCATCCAGGGTGTGCCTGACATGTAGTGATTTACGTGTGTGTGTGTGTGTGTGTGTGTGTGTGTGTGTTAAGCTTCCACCTGCATCCCATGCAAACTAAAGTCACTCTATAGGCTCACAGTACTCAACTACAAAATATGCTGCGTCGGTGACCCCTCTCAACTTTGTTTAGTTTTGCTCTTCATTTCATGATAGATATAATCTCCATTAAAGGCCCATGAGGTAAGGGGCCAACTCTCCTTCTGAGAAGGATGGAAGGCATATGAGATCAGGTTTGCTGGTAAGACAGAGATTAATAGATCCCCTGAGACTTTGGGTCCCCTGAGACTGTGACCCTTGCTCACACATGAGCTCTGGCATTGAGCTTCCCTCCCTGGCTAAATTATCAGCCAAATACGAGACAGATCAATAAGAAGAACTGGGAGAAAGATGAGGCTGTCTATTCCCATAGAGAGTGACAGTCTCAGAAACACAAGGGACACTTCTACTCGGTCCTACAGGGCTATTGTACATTGGAATCGGCCCAATGGCAGGGAGTTTGGTTTTTTGTTTGTTTGTTTGATGCAGGGAACATTAACTGTAGGGAGGTACACATTTCTTAGAATAATCAATCATTTGATTTTGTATATTTATACACGTATAGTTCCTTTTGCTACACACATTTCCAGGAATGTGGTGGAAAACATAAGGGTCAACCATTTAAGATCAAAGGGACAGTATGTACTCAAGGACAAAATTCAGAGGGTTAGGAAGGAAAGAGAAATGGGAACAGGGGACAGAGAGGCAGCAAGATAAACAATGTCACTTTGTGGGGATCACAGTGAATGGGAGGAAACAACAACTGTATGCATCACTGAAAGGAAAAGTGAAGGTCTGCGCTGAGCCTTTACCCAGTTCTCAACGGGAAGTCTACAAAGGGAGCCCTGATGGCATGGAGATGAATGGCTGCAATATGGTTGAAAAGGTCTCTTTGTATTTACGTTTCAGAGTTAAGCTGTTCAGAGAGTCCAGGATCTGGGGTCCACTCGTCACGTGGAAATGACAAAGTGCTCTGTAGATAAGGTCATTTGTCTCATCTGTCCTCATGTCTCATCCTGCCAACATACCACCATATGCAGTATCTGTTTGAGCTGTCTCCCTTTGTTTTCATTTATCTCTGCACTGCCTTCAGATGTGAAGCTTTCTCGATGTTCTAAACTTTTCCTCCGGTCTGAGCAAGAGCTTTTACAACTCATTTCCAAGGACAGCTGGGTCTTTATCGTGCTCCAAGATCAGTTGTCATCATTTCAACTCAAACTCCAGGGACCCAGTGCGTGTCTGTGTAAAGCCAGGTTGTCTAGAGAAACAAATCCAATGACAGTCTTCTATGTCTAAGAAAGAGCTTTATGTCAAGAAGAAATTCTATCAAGAAGGCATCCCAGCCCAGTCTGACTCAAATCCAAAAGTCTAATACTAGCCTATACGTCCCTCTTCAGACTCACGTAACGGCAGGCAGGTGACGCAGAAGATCCCGTGCAGGTGAGTGCAGAGTTACTTGCATGTGAGATTGGTGGGAGATGGTAGGATGCTGGCAGCAATCTGGGTCAGGGAACCTGCATGGAACCGCCCCTGGTGGCAGACACAGAGTCCCAGTGAAGTCCCAGCGAGGAGGAAGGTGAAGTGGCTGGGGGAGAGAGACACTTTCCAGAGTCCCTCACTCTCATACCAAAGGCCACACCCCACGGAGGTGTCATCAAGATACTACTTGATTGGTAGGTTGGACTCCACCCCTACCAGGAGTGTCTACTTGACATGACATCATCCCACGACCACAGTGTCTGAGTAGAACTGTGCTCCATGAGGTGCTTAGTGGCTGGTTTGAGGGAAATAGATGGACAGGTCTTGTTTCCGAAGTGCCTCTAGGTGGACTCAAACCTCCAACCTCTAAGTCACAGCTGAACTTGCTAACTGTATTTACCACCCAGGGACTCGTATTACACTCCAGAAATAAGCCACCACATCCCCTGGCTGTCAAGTGGACCCATCTCATAGCCACTCTACTAGACAGGTTAGAACTTCCCCATTGGGCTCCCAAGGCTGTAAATCTTGATGGAATCAGACTTTTCTGCTCAACTATTATTAACTCTAGGATGCCTTCATGCAAAAGAGTCTTGGATGGCATCACGTGTAACTTGTTGGGTGGTAGCAACAGGGTGAACAGTTCAAACCTACCAGCCTCTCTGAGGGAGAAAGAGAGGGCAGTCTGTGCCCATCAAGAGTTGCAGCCTTGGAAACCCAAAGGGAGTGTTCTGCACTGCCCTATAGGGTTGCAGTGCGTGGAAATCAGCCTGCTGACAGTGAGCTTGGGTTTTGTTTGGTTCGCCTTCATGCTCACTGCCCTGTGGAAAACTGCGCTGCTCTGAGTTTGCTGTCCTGGATGCTGGGTGGTTGTTTCCATGTGCTTGTGCCTGTGGTCCATGCCTCGGAATGTCATGGCTCAGAGGGCTGATGCTCGGTGGCGTTTGCTGGTCAGTTTTCACTGCTATGTCCAGAGGTTAGTCTAGCAGAGTGGCTGGTGCATGCAAGACACCAAACACGATACTCACCCCTTCAGATTTCTAAACATGAAGAAGCCAGTTTGAGGAAGCAGGAATGTGCATTCAACCTCTGTTACCCAGAATTCCATATTCCTGCAGAGCAACTCCTCCCCAAGCCTTCTATTAGGGCCGTCCTCATGCTGCCCCTGGACACAAAGATGGGAAGGCACCTCTGGTGACCAGTATTGTTGAAACATTAGCTTCCCTGGCTGCCAGTCAGATACTCCACATCTAATGCAGGTCATCTAAGCAGTTACCCATCATGTATGAGGAGCTCGGACATAGACAATATTATCAAAATCTTTCTGTCAGGAAAGAAAGAGCAAGCAAGGATTCAAACGCACTCCGTACGTATTTTAAATTGGAGTGAAAAATCATCTCCACAAGATGACCCTCGGTGCCAAGGGGAGCTGCCACAAACAGCATGGGCCACAGAGGGCAGGTTTTGGCCCTGCCAGTTAGTTAAACACTGATCCTGATGACTAACGCAAGCTGTCCATGGCTTAGCAACACCACCAGGAAAATGACGATGAGTTCCTACAGTGCAGGGTCTCTTTAACTGAGATAGCACATAAAGCTCCCAGTGCTTTTGTGGGGCCAAATAAATGCCAGTTTCTATTCTCTTGTGTTAATGTTATAGCATCCCCAAAGACATGCGAACGGATTAGGTTCATAAACTTTACAGCAAAAAGGAATTACATAAGACCTTACTAATCATGGAACCAGAAGTAGGGATGGTGAACATGTCCATCCCTGTTTTGTTGTCATCTTCAAAGGTGTGTGCACGCGCGCACGTGTGTGTGTGTGTGTGTGTGTGTGTGTGTGTGTGTCTGAGAGAGAGAGAGAGAGAATTCTGCACATGCATATGTGCACAGGCACACTGGGAGAAGGATGTGTGTTTGAGCATGTGTGTGCATGGCCATGTGTGCACCAGCACATGGGGAGAAGGGTTGGTTTGTTTGCAGGTATGAGTGAATTCAGGGCAGCGTGTCTGTGTGTGTCTTCATATGAGTGTTTGCACTGTGTGTGTGTGTGTGCAGGGGCACACTTGAAGATGCAAAGGGCTTCAGAAATTCACTGACCAATGGAATTGAGAGACCATGGAATGTTTCCACAAGTTTTGGAACCCCTTTATTATGTGTGTTTACACAGTGTGAATTTGGAGACGTGTATATGTACATGTGTGAGCACATGTGGGTCTGTGTGAAGACGTGCACCCTCTGTGACTAAGAATTCAGTTCAGGGCTCACTGTTATCCTCCTGGACTGTGTCCATGGCCAACGTGCAGGATGTTGAAGCCACTGCGGTGGGGAGCACTGCCGCCCAGAGGAGTCAGGGTGTCCCCACTAGAAGTTTCAGCTTGGATTTCAGAATGTATCATGTCCTTTATGCGACATTTTAAAGGAGGCTGAAAGACGTGATCATGTAATAGGTCTGTTGACCTCCTAGTGTTCTTGCATGGAACATGCCTTCCCCTGCTGCCTCATGGCACCATTCAGCACTCACATCAGTTTGTTAGGCTGCCGTCCATGGTCTCGTTGGCATGAGCAGCACAGGCCTATTGTCACCAAAGGACCATCTACTCCGGTAATTGAGCCCAGAGTACTATTCCATTTGACATTCTCAAGTCTGTTTTAAATTTCATTTTTTCTTTTCTCTCCTTCTCTGGACTATCTGGGCTGGTGTCCTGATCAGATTGCATGCCCTGGCCACCAGGTTTTACCCCATAAGTAGCCTGTTTTGTCAGGTGGCACTGCTTGTTTTCGCTTTGTTTTTATTTTGGAGGTAAATATGGGAGGTGAGATCTTGAGTATGCAAATAACATGCCTGGCTTAGCAATGGATGCTAAAAACTCAAAACTCCTTGGTAGTCATGGAGCAAAAATAGGAGTGCCATTTCTCTGCTTAATTTTCCATCCTTGATCCTTTTCCCACAGATGAGGCTACCGGGCAGTCGTAAGCACAGCATTGTGACTAGATTCAGGAACGATGGGAGGGGAGGCATGATTTAGAGGGAACTCACAAGAGAGTGAGTCCATAGGCATCTGACAAGGATTAAGGGGTGGAAGTCAGGGTCTGCGAGAAGTTGGGACATTCCTTGCCAAGACTTCAGCTTCTCACGTCTTGAAGCCCAGCACAATCTTCTGAACCCAAGTGACTTTCCGTAGACCTTGGTTGTCCTTGGGGGGCCTTCTGACTTACAGCAGCCCGATGTCCAACAGAATGAAGCAATTCTGGGTCCTGCACCATCCTCCTCCTAGATGCCACGTTCACGCCCAGTGTGGCAGCCACCGTCTGTCCATCTTATGGACGGTCTTCCTCTTCATCAATGACCCTCTACTTGAGCAAGCACGGGGTCCTTTTCATGGAGTCTTGTCTTCCATAGTCATTGTCCAGCTTTCACATGAATATGAGACAACTGGAGAAACCAAGGGTTGGGTGAGCCAGACCTTCGTTTTTAAAGTGAGAGCTTCGTCCTTTTGCACTTGAAAGAGATCTTGTGCAGCAGATGTTGGCCACTCATCTGTGTTCCTGTGATGTTGGGAGCCATGCCACCACAATTTGAAATACCAGCAGCATTACCCTCAGTGGACAGGTTCAAGCAGAGCTTCCAGACTCAGACAGACTAGCAAGAAGAAATGTGCGGTCTGCTTCAGGACTGGCCACTGAGAGCCTTATAAATAGCAGCCCTAAAGTAGCCACCAACCATGTTTTCTCCAGCATGACCTAGCCCTGCTTGCTAGCAGCTGGGCAAGCTGGTGCCCGGTGATTCCCTGGACAGTTAGGTACAGGCATCTGAGCGCAGTCCCCTAGAGAGGCCCTTACGGGACAGAAGCACTCTGGCCATCTGGCATCTCCACCTGGCAATGGAAGTATCTAGATAGGTTTAGATCTTTTGGTTTCTTCAGTACACGTGTGTGTTTTAGGAGGGTCTCTTAGAGTTTCTTTCTAGGGTCCCGCATTGCACGAATGGTTAAATACCCATCTACTAGCCAAAAGGATGGCAGTTTGAGTCCACGGAGAGTAGCTTCAGAAGAATCCTGGGGGATTGACTACCAAGACATTGAAAGTCGTACCAAGCACAGTTCCACTTGAGTACACATGGGGTTGCCATGAGTCAGAATCCACTCCACAGAAACTGCGCTAGCTCAAGTTGTGAGGTCCTTTCTGGTGCCCTTTCCATCGTTTGGTATCCATCAGCAGTATCGAGAGGTGGGTCAAAAGAGAAACCAGAAGGTTGGCTTTCCCCTTATCCCCTGGCCCCGCTTTCCTTTCCTCCTCCTTAAGCTTTCGTATGCTGAGCCATCTAGTGGGAGATGAGGAGGAAAGGAATTGAGAGTCCAGAGACCAGCCGAGCAGGAGACAGACAGATACGGAGCCGCTCTAGGAACTGAGGCAAGCAGAGCGTCAGGAGAAGGTCCTTCGGAACCAGCAGTTCCTCTGTGACCCTCGCCACATGGACACAAGTCCACCAGGAGTCCCAGAGACCCCCATGTCTTTCCGACCAAGTCTGCCCAGGATGTCAGCCAAATAGGATCTCCACTTCCAGGAAGGCCAGTGTGTGGCACGATCCACCAATGTAACGATCCACAATTACAACGGCAACCAGCAAGGAGAAAGGATACGGAGAGGATGGGCCGTACTCAGCAAACTGTCTCTGTGGCCCTCTCGGTGAACTCGGCCCCTCTCTTCTCAGGCCTCGTGTCCATGTGTGTGCCCTCTAAGGAGTCATCATTGCTAATGATAAGCTTTTTCCATGTTATTACACAGTCTGCATCCTCTGTTGGCAAAGAGTCCTTCCCCCCATGTATTGAGTGAATAGCCCATTATTAATGTGGCCATGCACATTCTTGGGGAAACATATTAAAGCATTTTGCATACTTTCAACAAGCTGTAATCAGTGAATGCTTTTATGTGCAAAAAAAGATTCTTAGAAATAATAAATTTAGACTTCAGTTTTTTAGCGGTGATTTGAAGGGATACTTCCTTAAAGGTTGAAACCAACAAAAATGCATACACACACACACACTCCTCACACACACTCACACAAGCACACTCACACACACAACTCTGTCACACACACACATAATACACTATCCATATAAACTTAAACACACTCACACATGCATGCATACACAGTTGTGCATAAACCGAGTGGATGCCTGCGTTCACACACACTCACATACACACACTCAGACTTGCAGAGTTAGAGGTCCGAGATCGGGCTGTCACTGTGAGATTCTGATTTCACCCTGGTGAGTCTTGGTTCCTGGCAGCTGAAGATCACCGTGGGCAAAGCCTGGGGAGAAACTAAATGAGTTGGTGATACTTGCTCACAAAGTAGCCAACCCCAGCCCAGAGACACTAGTATCCCTGGGGCACTTGTTAGAAATGCAGCTTACTGGGTCAACCCCATGCTAATTGGTTCGGAAACCCAACAGCTGGTCACTGCCCTCTGTGTTTTAGCCAGTACTCCTGGAGAACTTGCACCCCACCCCCACCCTGGCCCCAAATCAGAGAGCCACTGGTTTAGGGAGTTGCTTTCAATCTCATTTTTCATCTGAGCACTTGTCATCTATCAAGTTGTATGCAAAGCCCTTTGCCTTGTGAATCAAATAGTTGAGTGACAGCAAGCCCTAGTCACTGTCCTATGCCCCAGGCAGCTCATAGAAAGAAACATCTCTGGAATCCCAGGTGTTTGTGAACCACTTCAGAAAAACCATTGTTCTGGAAGAAACTGCTTCTTGAAGAGGAACAATAACCTCATTGAACCCAACAGTTCATTCCTACCTGCGATCAGAAGATTGCCCACCAGGAATTGCAACGCTAAAGATCTTGAGGCTTCCTGCTCCTTGGACGGTGAGTTAAGGCAGCTTAATGGAAGAGTACAAGAATCCAAGACAAAACCTTCCCCAGCAAACTCCTGAGCAGAGTCTGGGCACCATTAATGGACTCCTCCATATGATTTTAATCGTGGTAATTTTAGTAAAGAGAGGAAAGCACTTCTTGTTAACAGAATCCAAAATCCTACTGATCTTTATAGATTATAGATTAAAGTCAACACTTGAACAACACTCGGAAGCAAATTGGAAGCCAGACGCATTATGGAGTATGGCTATGATGGGTTCCATATGTGTGTTCCTGCGCCAGCCAGGGTTTCTGCATATGCATCATCGCAACTTACCACGCTCCTCTCAGGCAAGGTGATGCCAATGTAAACAGCAGCTTGTTCCAGCCAACGCACTGCAGGCATTCTGTTCTCTCATTCTTGCTTGTGTCTCTCAACGCCACCCATGGGAGAAGACCTCCCTCCTTTTGAAATCTAATGCTTCAGGGGTCCTCTTGGTCGTATTTCCCTGATGACTCACTCATCATCTTGTATACCCTTTCTCCCTTCCCGTGCAATCCGTGACCTATTCCACCTCCACTTTTTCTGAATTTAAACATTGAACCACTCTGCCTCCCTTCTCTTTGTTGTTGTTGGTGCTGGTAAGTCGGTTCTAATTCACAGCGACCTTTGGTGAAATAGA